>NW_016825878.1:408357-439044 GCF_001698545.2 Rhinopithecus bieti
CCTTTATACATAAAAACACAAAAATTATACATATATATACATATATATATATATATATATATATATAAATGGTATTTATCTAGATAGAAATGTATATCCTATTGGTCTATTTCTCTGTGTAACCCTAATACAACCATGAACTGTCACATCATTTTTCTCAAACTTCTTCAAACACATTAAGGCCTTTGTACATTTCCTTTTTTCATGAATGTTTATCACTATGCTGCTACCTTCTCATTCAAGTCTCAATTTCAATATCTCCTCCCCTAATATTCTTTGAAAAATGGTTTCCTCTCTCTCTTCACCAATGATTCTCTATCTCAGCCTCTTATTTTTGTTCCCGTTGAAACACTTATCAAATCTATAATTACTTTTATTACTTATTCATGTCTGTCTTCCCCCACTGGAAGGTAACCTTCATGAGGGTAGGCCCCACCTGTGTGTTATTCACTGTATCCTGGAGCCCTAGGGCAGAGCCTGTCACAGCAACTTTTAATCAATGTTGGGGAATAAACAATAGCCCAGAGTTTACAGCCCCTGCCCTCTTCTTTGGAACTTCCATCCACTTTATCAGAAAAGGACTTTCGCATAAACAAGACGATGCTGATGATGCTAAAGACCCCCCTGTACCCTGCAATAGTAAAGTGATGCTTGCTCCCCTATACCACTACCACTGTAAAGTCCTCTGCCATCTTTATGCTATTCTTAGTCTCTGGACCCATCACTGAAATGAGGACTTACTCTCACAGGGGCTGTGCCTGACTACTTAACTGGGTATTCACACTGGTGATTCGGGTTAACAGTTAAGTCACCACCTCATGTGACTCAAAGCAGGGACCTTTTCCTACCACCACCACCATGCTACATGCAGCTTGAAGTTCTGAGTCCTATGATAAGTCTTACGGGTTCGCTGAATGAACTGACTTATCCATTCCATTTCCGCAGCAGCACCTAAATCAGAAAAACCCTAGGTAACAATGGTGGATCAGTGGTGGGGATAAACATTAATGGGTATAAACTTTAACTAAAGAGTCTATGCTTAGAAAAGAGGATTTGAGAGCTAATCAGCTTCACCTTTCCCTAATAAAAATTATTTTTGTCCTATTATTCACAGCTACCTTTGGCAGATTCCACTCCATCAGTGCTTGCTATCTGTTCTTCACACTGGACCCATGAGGAGAGCTCTTATTTCCACAGAGCAGTGAAAGCAGCACGGTAATTCACTGTGTGGTCAGTTTGTGAAGCTGATGAGTTTCTCACTGTTGTGGTCCCACTGGTCCTCTGATTCTCTCCTGTTTCACAAAAGGCAACAGGAGGAACATCTTTAACTCAGGTAGAATAATCTAATCTTTGGTGCATGCTACAACTAAATTGAAGATAAAATAACCTGTCAGCACTAGTTACGTGAATTTTGTCTCCATGTACCTCAAAGTCCCCAAATGAGGCCAGTCACAGTTATCTAAAACCTGCCAGCAAGCCAGGGAACTGGGTCCAACTAGAACTGCTGTATCACAGGAAAAAATCTAGAATCTAAAAAGATCTTCAGACTGTATATGCCTGGGATAATACTCTGCTCACCCAGTTCTTGACTGCATAAAATTTGACTGGAGTGTGAACTATGTTCATTTCTTGTATAACAGTTTTTCTTACCAAGTAAGAAGTCCCCTCATACCTGCTCTACTGAAAAGGCCTAATCCTTTTACTTCACCAATGTGAATTTCATGCTGTAATGGGCCAAGTTTTGGAAAAACAAAGCAGTTATTTTATACCTGCCCAACTTTCTGTTCACACAGGCGAACAGGACTAAGTGGTGAAATCTCGCCAAGATCTCTTGAAAAAGATCTTTGATTTAACAATGACTGACATCTGCACACTTTTCCATTTGAATATAATTCTCTTCACAAGGCCACACCTTGTGGTATGAACTTTGAAAGAGCAATCAGAGCTAAACTGCAGGCATTCTTCTTTCCTAGCTCCAGATATCCCTATGTAGGCTGTTTATTTTTCAGCTTTCTGATATAATGTTGGGTTGATATGTCTGTCATATGATAGCAAGAAAACCAATTACATGAGTCACGCTGTAAAGTGATCAAGTGCTGGCCAGTGAAGCCAGAGCTGCTTTTGATTCACTAGGAATACATTTTCCAGCCCTGCCCTTTTACCAGGCAATGCAGTTCAGTTCATATTGCAGTTTTTATATAATACTTCTTTGATTCAAAGTACATATTTATAAGATATTGCTAAAAAGTCACAAAGGGAAGGAGGGCATTAATTGATTGTGCATCTCCTAAAGCTTTATTTCCACAATATGTGGTAAGTGCTAGAAATGAAGAAACGTCTCAGTTTGCCTGAAAACCTCCAACATGGCTTTCTAATAAGTAGGACTACAGGGTAAAAGCATTCCTCAGCATTTGACTAGTGAAGACTCCCACAGCTGCTAAGATTAGGTTTCTAGCAGGACTTCCCACTCTCTCCTCAATTGCATGAGTGAAAAATACAATGGTCTCAGCTTGATTCCAACTATACTTTATTTCCTGAACTTACACTTTGGTTTTCTTTAGGATAGAGCTGTGTAGAGTCAATTGTAGCAATAAAAATAATGACAATGTCATTAATATTCTTACTGAAAAGCTGCAGCACCGTGCTTAGGCACTGAATATACTGTCAGTCTATCCAAAAATACAGGATCACAACAGCTGACTGATGTAGCAAGAAATGTCTATCTTAACAATCAGAAAAGGTGGTCATTTTCCAAAGTGTAATTCATTATGTGGATAGTAAAAAAAAAAAGAAAAAAAAAAAGTTTTCTATGACCAAGTAAGTACAAAGTGTACAGAGTTAAATAAAAGTTAAATGAGTTACTTTTCCACGTTTCTGAGCTTTTAATATTCTGACATGTATTATGAATTTAAAATAATTTCTTATTGAATTTTTCCTATAAAGTGCAACAGTTTGTAGGGCTAGTGTTCCATGAAGCTTTTTCAATCTTTGGAATAGGCCACTTAAAAGTGTTTGAAGTATTTTACTGTCTTTCCTATCTCTGACATTCATATACACACTATTCCACCTATCATATGGATATTTTATATAGTGCCATGTATTTTATATACTGCTATGTGTATCACAACATAGTAAAGCACAATGAGTATGTTTCACAATGCTTTTTGGCATAATTACTATGTTTCCTACCTGGCTGATATTTCAGGTAGTTCTGGTAAGGGCCTTTTACTTTAAACACAAGGTGATTTAACGAAAGCATGAATGAACACAAAGAGGGGCTGCACAGAAGTGTGATTGCCACATCTGTTAGCAATGCATTTGGTAAGCCTTCCCCTGTCACCATATATATTCAGAAATAATGACAAAAAATGTAGTTCCTCTGGGCAAATGAAACGGAGGTGCAAATTAGAATCACACCTCCAGTCTCATTTTGGTATCACTTCTTGTCTGGATAAACAACACTTACTCTCACTCTCCTACTCATGGCAAGTAGCCACTGTTAACACTTGCATTAGGGATCAGTCACAACAAATTACAGTTAAGTTTCACACCACACTGCAGGAGGCAGCCTGGGCCCAGGAGAGCATAAGAGTAAAGCTGGGCCGCATTACCAATTTTGAGAAAACTAGCACTGGGGCTGAAAAGGCCCCTGTGCCTCAGCCACATGAAGTGGTTAAAATTCTAATACTCTTAAGTGGTATCTTAATATTTCTGTGTATGGTGATTCATTATTCTCTGTGGAGAGTAACAGTAGGTAGCGGCTTGCAAAAAGGGTGATTTTAATCACCAATCATTTTCAAGAACACAAGAGATCAGTGGTATTCAACTGTGAAAGCTTTATTATAATGGGAAACTGCCTGTGTGGATTAAAAACACAAACAGATTTCACTTCAAGATGATTGTGTGAGATGCTAAATTTTCAGGATGTGAAAAGTATCTACAGACTATGAGCCACATAAAAGTATCCACGGGGAAGATGAGAAAAATAAGGACTAGAGGCACCGTTCATACATGAATTTTCCCTACCTACTTGTGGGGCAGAAGATAAAAGGGGCTTTGTAAGCTGGATACCAAGTTGGCTACTTTACTGTTTATTCAAGTAGGGCAAAGTCCACTTTTTTGCGTGAAATACACAGGTGAAATCTCAATAAAAGTTTATAGAATGCATGCAATTAATCTCCACTAAATAACAAAAAGTAAAATAAAATCATAAACCTTTAACAAACAGGGAGGTGCACGGTGGCTCGTGCCTGTAATCCCAAAGCTTTGGGAAGCTGAGGTACGAGGATTGCTTGAGCACCCATGAGTTCAAGGCTGCAATGAGCTATGATCGTGCCACTGCAACCCACCACCCCAGATTAGATGACAGAGCAAGATCTCGTTTCTTAAAAAAAAACAAAAACAAAAAACAAAAAGATTCAGCATAAATGTGAGAAATAAGTAGAGTTAAAGTCTTTAAGTGAAGCAAATACAGATGAATTCATTCACCATCAGACTTGCTCCTTTTGGAGGCACATTACTTACTAGGGCACCTCTATGAAGTTTTCTGAGGGATCCTGACATCTCAAGATGAGGGAGGAATCAGGGTGCTTTGTGATATTGAGTCAGGTGGTTTTCTGAGATCTGGGAACAGGATTTGTTTGATAATTTAGTAAATTAAGGTGGGGGGATTTTTTTAATGTCCTTCAACACCAAGCGAAACATGATTGGGTTTATGATGACTGTAGTTCTCTTTTCCATCAAGTTCTTGTTGATATGATTTAGGTATCTGCCAGCCCCTCCAGAAGTAGAAAAAAAATCATTAGAATCTATCATTTCGATGTCCCCTCATCCATACACTCTGGGACATCCACTAGTGTAGGTGTCCTTTGTGACTTTATGAGAAATTCTTATGGGAAGGGCTCCTTGTAACCCAATATCCACACATTGCTATTAATAACTCTCAATAATGGCATCTGTCATGTGCCAAACATGACACTAAATACTGGATATGCATCATTATCTACCCCTTCACAACAAATCTCTAAGGTAAGTTTTATTATGTTCATTTTACAAATGAGCAATTTGAGGCTCAAAGATATAAATTAAGTTGTTTCAGGTAACAGTGCCAAGAAGTAAACAGGACAGATTTAATCCTGGGCGGTTTGATTCCAATAAGCATGTGTGCATGCTTTTATTGAGAAACTACTAGGTATAATGAGAAAAACAGGCACAAATAAACAATACATATGTAGTCAACGTGTCAGAAGTGTGACCCACTAACCATAATACAGGCACTACAACAGATTTTAGACCAAGAGGGAAGGATTCAGAAGGTGGTGTTTGAAGTAAAGTGTGGCGGAGAGAAAAAGGTTCCCTTTTATCATTAAAATCCTACTCTCCCTTCCAGGTTCATCAGGGATTCCTAAGTGCAAAAATGACATTTACAATAAAGAAAAAATGTAACGGGGTGGACAATGAAGCTCACATTTATGAAACTGCAGACTATCTAGGATGGCTGAGGTGTAAGCATGAAAAAGGAACCGTATAAGGTAAAACTAGAAAGACGAGATTGAGCTAGTTTTGCAAGCAATAATTCTTTATAACTGTATTAAACCTCTTTGACATCACTGACAAATTCCATCAACATCTATACTTGCATTTTCTTGCAAGTCTCTTCATTCCAGTTCCATAGGTATTTTCCTTTCCTCTCACTTGGCTTACTCCAAAGTCACTTAGCATCCTAGTCCTCTTCCATCTTTCTTGAGTTCTTCTTCAAATACAGCTCAAACTAAGTCACTATTCCTCATCTGCAAACCTGCCCTCTCATTGAACATTCATGGACCTCTAACTTGGTCCCATGCCTTGTCTACCAAGGTCTGGCCCCTATTCCTATCTGTGAGCCTTGCCTCTCACTATTCCCTGCCTTGTCCCTAACTCTAGTTCAAAGGAACTACTGGAAAGTTCTTAAACTCTCATATATTCTTTCTTACTCTAAGCCTTTACACAGGACCACCTCTGCATATGGCATGCCTCTCCTTGTTCTTCACATGTGCCCAGCTAATTCCCCCTTATCTCTGAGTATCAGTTGATATGTTACGTCTGTCAGGAAGACATGTCTGTCTTGTCTCCTCACATCTAAGGTGTGCTCCTTTGCTTTCTACACACCCTGATACACTCACACTCACCATTCAGTATTGCAAATGCGTTTCTATTTGTCTTTCTCACTTGTTATCTTAAACAGCTATTGAGCGTCATTAAATCCTGCAATCTCACACATGAAAAAATGAACTACTTTCCATAACAAGCCAATACTACTGAATTCACTCATATATTACTCATTTTCACAACTCTTCTTCAGATTCTGAATAAAATACTAAAGAAAAAAACGGTATCTTCATATTTTCTCTACTCTCTTCCATTTATTTCCTCTGCTCTTAGAGATACATACCTTAGATATTGGCCCCTTCGAGGGCTTAACGAACATCCATCAGTATGAGAGTACAATAAGTGAATCAACTTAATATACAAATAAGTATGACGAGCGACTGCTCCATGTACCATTTTTTGAGACTATTACATAAATTTCATTAACCTCAGTTGGTACCGAGAAGCATAGAGTCCACTGGACTAATACGGGAGAAATTAAGTCAGTATTCATGCCTCTACGTCACTGCATTTCCTCACATTCTCTTTCTTCATTCAATCTTCTCTGTTGTTTGAGAGTAAATTCTCCCAGTGAAGATAAGCTCTTGAGTGGGTAAGGCACCATGGCCTTTGATGCTTCCACATATCTCCAACAATGAGAGGTTTAAGTGGGGAGGCAACTAGTTGCCCAATTGTTGACTCATCCAATCAAAGAAAATTAAGTGATAAAGCATTTATAATGTTAATATTGCCCTCCAATCACCTGGCAAAGAGGTTAGTGCCACTCCCTGCCACATATTCCTGATCACAAATCCAAAGGCAAATACTAGACATATCAAACAAGGCACGCACCTCTTTAAACTGGGCAGATAAAAGCAGAACTTTCAGGTGGGCACAATTAGCACCCTCCCGAGGGAGAACAGAGAGAGGGGAAATGATGCAAAATAATGCAGAGACACTTAACTGGTATTCACATTCTAGCTTGCAAACAATTTCTAATTCACTTGCCTAGACAGTTAACCATCAAGTCTGGATGTAAAGAATTCAAGCTCAACCGAGAAACAGGAAGCATAAGTTCTGTCACAAGTGTGTTTATTTTGGTGGCTCACATCTGCAGCTTTTTCCCCCTCAATGTATTTTTTTCAGAGCCAAACGAGGAAGGGAACAAAGTTACTGGGCCTAAATCCATCACTGTGATTGTGATATGCTGAACCACCCACAGCATCATGAGAAGGAAGCTATTAGTTTCATGCTGAAGAACTCCAACCCACATAGGGGCAGAATCTAGAAGTAAAGGAACAGTCTATTCAGCATGATTAACTTTATTCAGTATACCCAACAATGTCTAAGAACCGATCTAGTCATGCTCGGTTTAAAAGCAGCATTATCTAAAGAGATGTGTTCTAATGGATGTTCCAAGGTACCTGGTGTTCCACTAGGAATCCGGCATCAGCAAGAGATCTTTTGGTGTCATCTTGTGTTGATCACATTACTGTTAAATCACTAGAACTGCGAATAGAGACTGAACACTGTGTAGGTGCAGGGCTAAACTATCTTAAACCAAACTTACAAAACCAAAGGGTGTAGACTTCACAACAGCAGCCTTGTTAACTGCATCGCATGAATCCAAATCCTTGGATGGGAAATCTCCTATACAGATTGAGTCCTTGTAATCCAGAGAAAGGGTCAACAAACTATGGCCTACCGTAGGCCAATTCCTGGAGCCACTTTTTTTGTAAATAAAGTTTTACTGGAACATAGCCACAGTAACTCATTTAAATATTATCTACTGCTGCTTTTGTGCTACACTGGAAGAGCTGAGTAGTTGTATAGAGATCCTATGGTTCGCAAAGCTTAAAATATTACCTGGCTCTTTACAGAAAAATTTTGCCAATCCCTGGTCTAGAATGGTGGAGCATTCACTAATTCTTGCTCTGCAAAACCTGGTTCTAGGTCAAAATTATTTTGTCTTGATGCTGTAATTCCTCACTGAAGATCCTAGTACTTAAGGCTTTGGGTTGGCCCACAGACATCCCAACCCTCTGCTTGGAAACACTATAGGAACAGGTCCAGGTGGCAACCCTGCAAATCTGAACAGATGCCTATTTTTCTTCTGCCCATGAGACAGATGGTCCTCAGAGAGGGGGAGAAGAATTAGTCCATGAGAGAGAATTCTCTGTGCAGCACTAATTTTGGAAATGTATCCCTGATCCATCTGGCCAAAGAGGATTCCTTAGGAGTACCTTTGCTATTCGGGTTTGCTGAACATTCAGGAGGGGAATCCTAAGTTCTAAGGCTAGAACCTCAGGTATTTGCTCTCTGTCAAAATGTTAAGTAAAGCCCTTGAGACAAGAAGTCTCAAATAATTATGACAGAAGATGATAATAAGGATGAAGACAAGGATAGCTGAGTACTCATTCAGGGACCTCTTTTCAGCGAATTTCTTCACTTTCCTTTGATAGTACATTTTGCCTTAGATGAAAAAGATAATACTCTGATATTCTGCTATGCACAGAAAGCAGGAAGAACAATACCTTCTGACCGGCTAACAACAGTAGCTCTCCTCTAGATATAACAATGTTTCTCCTTCTCATTAACCACCTTAACTCATCTTTGATATTCAGACCTTGTTATCCTAAAGAATATTTCCCTGCGGAACAAACCATAAATTTGCAAAGTTAATTAGGACTCTGAGCTTAACACATTTTCCCCCATTTCATTCCTAACGCTCAGCCAGGGGTGTCCACGGGAGAGGAATACAGTCGTGGGTTCTTGGTTTCCGTTTCTGGTTGAGCCAATAAAGCCCCTCCCTCATCCCTCTTTTCCGCTTATCACTAGAGATGTAATATAAAAACTATATAAAGATCGAATGGAATGTCTTAAACTCCTTCTCCCTTTTATAATTAGTTGGCAGAGAGACATTTAAAGTGTGCACATACTTCGGGAAGCCACCATGTAAATATGATTTTATCTAGGTATGACATGGCTTCAGGCTGCTAAAAGCCTAAAACAAAACAAAGCAAAACGAAACAGGAACAACAACAAAAACAAAATAAGACGGGTTGGACAACATTGCTAGTATAACAGAGTGTCCAATATTTTGGCTTCCCTGGGCCACACTGGAAGAAGAAGAATTGTCTTGGGCCACACATAAAATATATTAACACTAATGATAGCTAATGAGCTTTTAAAAAAAATTGCAAAAAAAAAAAAAATCTCACATTTTAAGAAAGTTTATGGATTTGTGTTGGGCTGCATTCAAAGCCATCCTGGGCTGCTCCCTATAGGTTGGACAAGCTCACCGTAAAGGGCTGGTTCTGTTCAGCCCCAAATACGAAAGAGACAATATTAAGATCAGACACAGGGGGAAAGTTAGGCAACTAGAAGCAGAGGCATTAAGAAAAGCAACTGCTGACAGATTCTCATCATTCAATCTTAGCCAACAGGCTTTTGAAGTATGATGGGCTTCGTGTACATGAAAGAGGTGAGTACTTGTATAGAGAACACGTGGAAACTACCATTTACTACCTGGATAATCTCAGAGTCCTCACCTATAAAACAAAATAACAACGTAGTTACTGGTGTTATTATTGTGAGGATTGAATGAAAAATGCACGTAAGTCATTTAATAGCCTGAGTCACAACACAGTAAGTCCTTAATATGTACTTAACAATTATCACTGAGCAAAGTTCCTGCTAAAAGCATAGTTGCTGTTAGAAACAGAAACAAAGGTGGAGCAGAGAAGAAGTCACAAGGGAAAATATCTTTCTTGACTTTCTTCTGAGTCATATACTTGGAGACAAAGGAAAATTCTTAGTGCTTTTGGTCCCAAAACCCTGTGTGGCGATACCTGTGAGCCTGACAAGACCCTTCACCCAGTTTCAGCATCAAGGGGAAGATGATGCTGCTTCATATGATGCAGGTCTCTGCAGATGATGCTGTGCCATAGGAATCAATCAAGAAATAGTTACATCCCCAGCATTGCTCCGTGGGTTTTAAAATAAATGTTTCTTATACAAAGAAAGTATAAGTAGTTGAAACATTAGGAAAATAGTATCACTGATCCTAACACGGTAAAGTACTTGGCTTAAATTTAGCCTTACGTCTTCTTAAGAATAGACTATTTATTTATTTGTTTACAAAATTTAACTCAGTATTTTTCTAAATTTTTAACACCTTCTACATGAGGTCCCCAGACACAGGCACAAATTGTAGGAACAGAGACCATGAGCAAATAATAAACCAGGAAAAAAAAGAGTTGATTTCATGATAACCAGGGTGGGAACAAAATTGACATAGGTTTTTATAAATGAAAACCAATACTTGATTTGTAACTAGAAGCAAACGGGCAGCCAGGACAGATGACAGAACACAGCTGCGATGACTTCTAGCTGCTGATAATCTCATAAAGCTCACCTCTGGGGCAACTCCCTGAAAGCAAAACAAGATCAACCCCGCTCCTCTCAGCAGATGCTTCTTTTTCCAAGCTCCATGGGTTTAGGTTATATCTGAGCTCACTTTCACGCATGTTGTGAGCGAATTACAAAGAATCCAGAAATGTGGGAACGAACTGGGAATATTGTAGGCTGCTTCAACAAACCTTAGCACCATCTGCTGAAATATTAAGATGCTCGTTTAAAAAGTTCGCTGTCGGCCGGGCGCGGTGTCTCAAGCCTGTAATCCCAGCACTTTGGGAGGCCGAGACGGGCGAATCACGAGGTCAGGAGATCGAAACCATCCTGGCTAACACGGTGAAACCCCGTCTCTACTAAAATACAAAAAAATTAGCTGGGCAAGGTGGCGGGCGCCTGTAGTCCCAGCTACTCGGGAGGCTGAGGCAGGAGAATGGCATGAACCCGGGAGGCGGAGCTTGCAGTGAGGTGAGATCCGGCCACTGCGCTCCAGCCTGGGGCAGAGCGAGACTCTGTCTCAAAAAAAAAAAAAAAAAAAAAGTTCGCTGTCAGAGAAGGAGGTCACAGCACAGACAGTGGGGAAGTTCTCTTAAATAACTACTCTTACTTCTCTTTCCTGTATACAAGCAGTAGGGCACTGAGCCAAAGGTGAACCATCCAGAGACAGAAGACCATATCTGCTAACTTCTGGTCCAGGTGCCAACAGGAGATAACCTAAAGCACGTTGGTCATCAAAAGAGAAGATATATGGTCAAAAGACTGTGGCATGTTTGTGCATTTCAGTGAGCAACAACAGTCATTTGGGAAAACAGAATGGAATGTCTTACACTCCTTTTCCCTTTTATAATTAGTTGACAGAGAGACATTTAAAGTGGGCATATACTTAAGAAAGACACCATATAAATATGATTTTATCCAGGTAAGACAATCCCTTAGTAATCTGAGACTTGTGAGATTTGGGGGTTCCCTTTGTAGATAAGATGTTTCTCAAACAGAGCAGCTGAAAAGAGCCTCAGGTTTGTAGACAATGACTAGGCTAATGGTTAGAGTTCCAAGGGGCTTAGGGAAAGCAAAAGAAAGCCTTGCATCATTTAATGCCAATGCTGAAAGGCCCCAACAGAATCACATATTAATAATAGTAACAGCAGCAGCTAACATCTTTCAAGCATGTACCAAGCATTATGTTAATGGTTACATCTGTTATTAAGTCTTCCAGCATTCTCAGGTAGGTACTGCTGTCTCATTTTACAGAGGAAGAATATAGACGCTTACAGAAATTAAGGAACTTACAAGAGCATCAGTTTGGAATGGGTGAAGCTGTTATTGAAGCTAAGCTGCTGACTCCAGAGACTAATTTCACTTGGAACCATGAAACTATATTGACCATGGACTGAGATTCATGTAAGGCCACTTACCAAGGGAGTGTCATCATAAGGATATGAGTGGTAAAGCAGAAGACAAGGATCTTATAAGAGCCCAAAAACCTGCTTCAGGGAGACAATAAGTGGAGCCAAAGTAACCAGAAGGATGTCCGGCAGCACAAGTTCATGGGTCTTCACTCTTGTGTATCACTATTACTGACACAGCTCCTCTGCCTATCTGCTTTCCCTTCTATTAACTTGTTTCTGTTCTCTGCAACTGGCCCAAGTCACTCATTGGCTAGGCTACAGATTGGTTGTCCTTGAACCGAGGCCAGGTACAAGAGTGGGGGCCTCAGGGGCTGCTCAGGGCCCCAACTTTAGCAGAAGTTATGGGAAAGGCAGACACCTATGGAAGGGGCCATAGAACAGTGAGCCCCATGCTGCTCATGTAGTACAGAAAGCAATTCCACATCCATGTTTGTACTCTGCCTCACATTTTTGACTTTTACAGAGATTATTTATTTCCAAAAGGGCACACGGGATTACTCTCAGTCCCAACAGTCTATGTGTAGTGACTACACGGATAAAATAGTATATACATAGTAGTATATACACATAGTATATACATATGTGAAGATCTCTCCTACTAGTAAGTACAAAGAGTACTAACAAAAACAAGTTACTTATGAAAGGGTTTCCTCTTCCTTCTTCACTGTTTCAAAGTCCTGTTTATTAGAATTAGAAGGTGCATGGTCTTGATTTCCACTTACCAGGAGGCTGGTCATTTTTCATCATTACGTAGAGGGGTGGCTCCGAGTTTAGCTCAACCATCTGTCGTCCCTCGCAAGCCTGAGGGATTCACAGCAGGACCAGGAGAGTTTGCCAACCCTCTCAAGCAGGCTCTGAGGGCAGGGTTGACAAGTTACTTCCCAAGCCTGGGTGGACCAGACAGGAAGAACAGACCCATACATATGACTAGACAGAGCCAGACACGCAGGGATAATAGGTCATCAAAAAAGCAAAGTTGGTCTCCAGAAAGAAGAAAACCCACCCTGCAACAATCACTATCAAAGTCACATGTATTCACACAAGACACTTCCATCAAACTCCAAATGTCTCTAGAGCAAAGAGGTTAAAAATGTTCTTGTGGTAAGTAAAACCTACTTTTCATGCAAACAAAAATTAATCACATAAACATTACATGGTGACATATCCCAGCCCTGGGGGCCATCCAACCAATGCTGCATGATGTCCAGGGAAAAGACAACTCCTAATATACGTACCTCAGGCCTACGAAATCAATTTTTGGGCCCAGGAATCTATGTATACATGTTTCAACAGGCCCTCTGGGTCAATCTTAAGAATGCTCAAGTTCAAGAAACACTGCCTCACATCACTTCTTCTCAAACTTTAATATGCATATGGATCAACCTGGGACTTCTGTTAAGATGCAGATTATGACTCAGTAGTTTAGGGATAGAAGCCATTATACAATGAGTTTGCATTTCTAACAAGTTTCCAAAAGGTATCAATGCTGCTGATCCATGAACCATACTTAGAACAGCATCCAGTGCTCTTATTCTATGTACTATAATAATTTATTAGCAATCTTCTTTGGCAACCAGGATTATGTGATGTTGAAGGCGATAAGGTGGTAATTGGACCACTGTCTGAAATACTGCACATTTCATTTCAGGAAAGTCCATATCCTTCATGTTTATGCACTTCAATTTAGATGGCAAGGGTTACTATGAAATGTATTTGAATACTTTCAGGTATTATTTCACTCATATGATACTACTCAGTTTCTAAATCACAGCTTGGTATGCAGAGGTCTGTGGTTCTAATCAAACAGAGTGCTCAACATTAGTCAAATCAATCACTTTTCCTTTACCAGAGTTCCTCACCTGCCAAACAAAGGTATTTTCATCAACTAATCCACAAGGCTTATTACTCCTTATGTGTACAACCGCATGCATGAACAACAGGAAAGAGCAACAACAGAAATACCCACAACTGCTACCAAGATAATTTTCTACACATAAAGAGCAGTTAAGATCATTGCTTATCTTGCCACCAAAAGAACAAATGTTCTCTTGTCTCTGAAGGCAGAAAAATAAAGATTTTAATCAAAGATTTTAATCTGAACTGGGTTCCACTGAAGCTTGCAAGTTTTCTTACCTCTTGGAGGATCACATACCACAAAACAAAACGGAAACAATCTGGGTTCTACTCCAAAAAGTTTGACCCTGACCATGCTTTAGTCAGGATACACGCTTTAGTCGTTTTCGTTCACTTACCTAGAAACAGATAACTCATCTTTCCATCTTATTCTGTGATGATGAAAGAAGCTAAACCCTAACCCCTTATTCCATTAGGGGTTACTTTGTCTTCCCAAACCTCAGGTTTTCCTATCTGTAAAATGGGGATAATATGTACCTTTCAGAACTATGAAAATTAGTAATTAGCTCATGGTCTACATTCAGCAAAGGAAAGCAATAATGACAAGACAGTTTTATATAAGAGTTTGACACTAAGTCAGAGAAATATCTGCCTAAGTACACCCAAGAATTCCACATGCACATAACCTCCTGATATTGTTGTATGACTCTTAGGATTCGGCTTTGGTCAGTAAGTGGCATTAGTCAAGCTATCAACTCTAAGTAGAGGATATTCTAGCACTAAGAGTAAATTCAAGCAGGTCAGGTTACTTTCTGGCTATTAACACCATAATATTTCCATCAAAAAGAGGAAAGTTATCAAGTCTTGTATTTATAAGTGTACACTAAATACCACTCACCTGGTCTCCTAATAGGACACCAGACATTTCAACTTTTCTTTATATTTGTCTGATTTATACTGATACACAAACAATACACACACACACACTCACACACACACACAGACACAGACACACACAGTTTATATATTGCCCAAGATGGAAGACATTATAATTAACTGTTTATATCACTAACTTTATATGAGAAACATTCACACTTAGAAGACGTTTTTATCCAAGGAGAACAGAAACAACACGTAGCAGTTTACTGAGTGTGTACACTTGCACTTTCTCTTGAAACACAGTAATTCCTTTTTCATACTTTTCCTGGGGTCACTGTTTTATAATTTGGGCATTATTTTCAACCCTGACATACCTTCGAAACAAGCGAATCCAAAATGTTAAAAAACAAAAAAAAAAACAAAAAACCCACTATGAATATTATCAGCACTAACGTTCTGATACAGAAAATAAATTTTAAAATGAGCCAGGCCTCACACCCTAACTGTGAGTAGGTAGTAGTAACTCCTCACACTTCACTCTCACCTTTTATGTATCCTACATCCATTCTGAGTGCTCACGACGCTCAAGGAACTGTGGTGGATACAGAGGGAAAGAAACACCAAGCTGACCTGCAAGAAAGGTACTACTCTAAGGGATTTTCCAGTCTAGAAAGCTAAAACATGAGCTAAGTTATATATGTATTATAGACTTCCCCTCACACACACAAAAAGCCCACCTAGACTTTTTTCTAAGTGATGTATTTTCAGCAGTAAAACCAAACCACCTCGCTTAAGGGTAAAATTCAAATATTTCTATCAAGGCCACCTACTATTAACCACTACAGTATACTGTGTTAAGATCTCAAGTTTTGAAGTCACACAACGACTTGCAAATCTAGCTTAACAATTTGCTAACTGTAGTCCTTGGACAAGTTTTTAAACTTCTTTCAGTCTCATCTTATTCCTCTGTAAAATTGGATTAGGAGTATCGCCCTCATAATGTTAAGTGAGATAATGTACAGAAAATACTTAGCACAGTGCTTGACCCAAATTATTTAGTCAAATATAAGTTTTCTGGGTGTCAACTGGTGTAGAAACAGACAACCACAGGGTTCCCGGACCCTGAAGAGAACACAACAGAGGAGGAGGAGGAACGAGCAGAGTAAGAACACCTCTGATTTCCTATACCCTTTCCAGCTAACTCCAACCACTACTGTGTCTCTGCCTTGGCTGAAAAAGCCCCGTGTGTTATAAAACCTGTCTGGGACTTACCCTAGAGCCACTGAATCAGAATCCAGTTGTGTATGAAGCATCTGTATTAATAAGTTCCAAATGTGAGTTATCATGCATACCTAAGTTTGAGAGCCACAGCGGAAGATAAAATGTTTTGTAAGTGTTTCAATATTTGTTGAGACATGATTCAGCTAAGATCTGATGTTTTACTTTGAGCCCAATACACCTGTCCAGTCTTCAAAACCTCGGGAGCATTGTCCAAAATTTCATTCAGAAGTCTTCCTAATGGAGTTCTTCCTAATTTACCTCCACTCTTTGCCCAGGGCTCCTGCTCATTGTGTGGGAAAGGAGAGCATGACACAGAGGTGCCCTCTCTGATCCCTCTGCTCAGAGGTCTGGTCAACCCATCTGTCCTCACTCACAGCTCCACATCCTTCTCATCTCACTTCCATATCTCTGATGGGTCCTTAACTAATTTATTCAAGATGATGTTACCACATTGCTTTCAAATACATTTATAATCAAGTCTGAGTATGAAAAACCATTGTCTAATAGACACACTTCAATTCTAATGATTCTGGTGTCCTAGTATGTATTGAATTGGTTTCCAAAGAGATAAAATATAAATTGTCTCAAAAGAAACAAAAAAAATCCATCAACAATTCACACTACTATAATTATTTAATCATCATTAGAAGGAAAAAGGGAAGAAAGTCTTGCATTTGCTGAAACTTCCGTGTGGTCAATTCAAAACACAAATACTGTAGGAGACTATAGTATTATTTAAAAATCGTTATCCAGAGAGATAAAAATATTCACAGAAAAAGTTTTATTAAAATTACTAGATAAATTACTAGATAAAATATACCAGCATTTATACCTCTCCAATTATATGAAAATGTCTATTGCAGGTAGGTGTGATTAAAGAACTACACTACTTGACTTAGTAACAGATCTAAGCTGGCTACTCAAACAGATTGCCATCTGGTCAATCAATTGCCATTTGAAAAGCTGCTCTAAAAATATCTTCATTTAAGTGCCTAAATCTCATCAAAATGTAATGACTTCTAATTAATTTATGCTAGCTAGCAGGAAACAAACTTTCAATGTATACTTTAGATTCCCACTTATAATACAATTACCAAAACCCTCCAACATTCCCAAATTATTTCCCCAAAAAGAGACACGGTAACAGCTCCTGATTCCACTTACTATGAAGCCACTATGAACTAGTCCTACAATTAGGGCAATCTCTACCAGCCTTTTAAATGTAGGGGAGTCCATCAATTTACTTTAGCTACAGAATATACAAAATATGCCTTTTCTTATTTCCACAAAATGGCAACAGTGTACAAAAGGAAGCAGGTGCTGCTATTTACCAACTCTTAAGTTTACATACGCTTCTGTAAAATGGGAACAATACAGAATTCTCTGCCTCACAGGTTGTGAGAATCAGAGGAGAAAACGTATGAAAAAGCATATTGTTTCCCAGGGCCCAGCAAAGGGACCAAGTCTCCAGAGCCCTGACGATAAGCGGTAACACACCAAAATATGGACTCATCTTCCACTCCACCTTCACTGGCCAAGCAGCTGCCAGGAATAAAGGCCGCATCTCCCGATACCTGGAAAACAATTGCAGTACTGCCTCGCAAATCAACTGCTTTGCTGAGGTGCTCCTGAGCGTATTTGGGGAGACGCTTCAAGAACAAGTTGAAGACTGTCTTTCTATGAGACTGGAGAGATTCCATGAAAGAAACCAGATGTCATGAAGACAGAAATGGTTCAGGCAGAGAGAACTGCTGCTGAGATTATTAGGAGGCTGGAGAAACAGGAGTAGAAACGCTTAAAGGTGGAAAAGAAATGCTAGCTGCGCTTGCTGTCGTGTCTTTGGAAAATAGCAGTAGAACTCCAGGAGTATCCAAAGATAAGTGTGAAACCCAAAAAGAAGAAAAAGCAAAAGCCCCAGGAGGCTCCTCAGGAGAATGGAATGAAAGACCCATCTAACTATTTCTCCAAACCTAATAAAAGGAAATATTTTTCCAAGGAGAAATTGGTTAGTAGCCATCGAGAACAGACCACTGGCAGCATCAGTCTTCCCAAGAGGAAGACATCTTCACCCAAGAAGGAAGCAATTAGTGATCCCAAAGAGGCAGGCAACAGGAGGGTCGCTAAGAAAAAGAGGAAATTCTCCTTCAAAGAGGAAGGAGCCAGTCAGTAGTTGACCTGAAGAGGCTGCTGGCAGCAAGAGCAGCTCCAAGAAGAAAGTTACATAAAGTACCCCAGGAAGATTAGAATGCAAATGGACGTTCCCTGTCAGGTGGGGCACATCCTACCCCAAGGCAACATTTTCCATTCCCATTCCCATTCCCCAATAAAAAATTCTCACACACAAAGCATATTGTGAATCCTAAGGCAGTATGATTATGGATATGCACAGAAATATACACTCCTTCACCAAAAGGATATTCATAGGCAGAAGTACAGACACTAGAAAAATACTGAAACAACTCCTTCATTTGAGCTGCTGTTTCTGAAGTGTCAGCCATTAAACTGGAGCCAAGATTCTCTAAGAAGATACTCTTTCCAAAAGACATAAATCAATGGGCACCAGATTGTATCTGTGAATCTCTTTCTCATGCGTGCACATGCAGATTATCTCACAAAAGCTCTAACAAGTCAAAAGCAGCAAACAAGAAGTAAACACAAAAGGAAAAATTCTTGAGAAAACAGCATAATGTTTTGAGATGAGTCACATCCAGGTTTGCATGAGGAGGATTCAGGAAAAGGAACACTACATGTTCTTTCTGCACATGCAGCCACAGCCATCCTGGCTTGCACAAAGCAGCAAGGTGTTTAAGTGACTCTGATCAACACAGCATGCTGATGATCCCATTGTACATTTGATTTGGCTCAGGATCGCCCAATCGAATTTGCTAACACAGTAGACTCCAGAAGAATCACCCATTAACAACAATCCAAATACAGAGTCTAAATGTGCATAAGGCCTTTTGTGATCTCCGCTGGAGCTTATAGTATCTAACAGCTGCAACTGTGACTGTTCTAGCTAATTGCTCTCAGCAACAAAAATAAACAATCGCTTCAGGAAGGAGACTGTATCCACCAAATATTAATGAATTTTTAAAGTCAGAAATCTCAAATCTTGGTTTAAAATCTTGCTACTGCTAAAAGTCTCAAACAGAGTTAAGGAGGCCCTGAAAGTCCTTATTTTGTAGTTAATCCGACCCTCCCACCCACCTAAACCCCTCCCCCACAGTTAAAAAAAAAAAAAGGGAAAAGGAATGTGCCTTGCGTTTGGAAGAATTTAAGCAATCTGAGATATTTTAACTCATGTATAACTTTTAACATATGGGGAAAAGAGTCGCACTGATTGGAGCTATTTTTAAAGTGCAGCTCTACCATAAAAATAGACATTTACTCATAAGGATGCTTGAATAGAGAACAGGCCCAATCTACGTCTCATTGTTAAGAAAGGGGTGAAAAAAGGCTGTCGTGCTTTCTGGAGAGCCGTTTATGGTCCGCCTGTGATGTCATGACAGGATCCAGGTGCACTCTAACAAGCAGCTTTCAGTCTCATCAATTCCTTTAAAAGTGCTCTTCTACCATCAGCTACTTCTCTGAGCACAAGCAATAAGGAGCCAGTATTTACCCAGACCCTTGCAAGACAGAACATCACTGCAATCACAGACCCAGGAAGGAGGAGGAAAGATTACTCACCCACAATTGGGTTCATCTTCATCCTCTCCTCCTGTCCCCCTTAGGGAAGGAAGCATTTTCTTTTGCTAAGAAAAGAAAGGACAGAAGTAGTTATCAGTACCCTATGACATCTACTTGCCCTCTGTCCATAAAGAGAAAAAATAGCTTCGTATTTCTCTCCCTATCCATGACCCTACTGCATAGCTGATGCTTGCAACCAAATTGCCCACCGAACACAGTGGCAAGTAGTCATTTAGGCATCACCACTACCCCTAATGTGGTTTGGCGAGATCTCAGTGTCTGGACTTAATCTGTCTTTAGCCTTTTTAAAAGCTTGGAGACTCAGGCCCCTAATCCCAGCACTTTGGGAGGCTGAGGCAGGTGGATCATGAGGTCAGGAGTTTGAGACCAGCTCGGCCAACGTGGTGAAACCCTGTCTCTATTAAAAATAGAAAAAAAAAAAAAAAAAAAAAAAAAAAAAAAAAAAAAAAAAAAACTGGGCGTGGTGGCAAATGCCTATAATCCCAGCTATTCCAAAGGCTAAGGCAGGAGAATCACTTGAACCCGGGGAGGCAGAGGTTGCAATGAACAGAGGGATGGTGCCACTATACTCCAGCTGGTTGGGGGATAGGGCAAAGGACTTCACATCTCAAAAAAAAAAAAAAAAAAAAAAAAAAAGCTGGAGAGATACAGTTGTAATATGAAACCACACAGCAACTCCTGGATTTTTTATATCTCCCTGACATATCAGCCAACACTCAATAAAACAAAAAACAGAAAACAGCTTTGACACGTCTTAAAAATCAGACGTTTATGTATTTTTTATATCTCAAAAATATTATCCATATACATAAAGAACACATTAAAAAGGGCAAAAGAACTTCATTAAAGAAAAAAGCAAATTCTGAACGGTTTGAAAATGTTGTTAGAAAGGATTAAAAATAAAGAGGCAGAACACAAAATGTACTAAAAAATGTTTTTTTTCCATGAAAGGACTGAGTAAATTTTGACTTATATTTTTTTGTACTTTATACATTTTCGACAGTGACTATGTTATTATTGACTGAAATTATTCTTAAGGGAGGCAAATGATATTGAGCACATCCAAAAATGCTATATGCACTTACCTACGTCCAACTTCTAGATGCCACACATATCCTGAAGGATTTCAAAAATCTGATGTCATAAAAGGACACAGCTTATTAAAGTTAATTCAGCTTGTGTTTTAGTACTTTGATGGTAGGAAGGACAGAGTTCCAAGAGTGGGGAGGGCTGGATTTAAGTGCCAGGTCTCAGGCTAGCAAAAAATCTTGGAGAACCTTAACGTCTTTGGGTCTGGCTCATATATCTGCAAAATAAGGTGTGCTGAACAAGACCACTGAAATGTCTTCCAACTCAAAACCAGACTGAGAAATAGAACATAAATTAAGTCTTCAGCCTAAATCTTACAACACAGTGACTGGTACAGAGCAGGAGCTTACGTACACTTAGTAAAAGGATGGAAATTTTAAAAAAGTGTTTAAAACAGAGCTTCCCACACATAAGCCCTGGTGTGCTGCTAGGCCTAGAAGTGGTTGTACGTGTGTGGAGATAAAGGTTCCCCCTCAGGACAGGCACTCATGACATAAAAGAGCTTGGGAGGCACAACTTTTAAATCGTACTACTATTTCAGCAAAAAATAAAATAAATTTTCATTATTAGGATTAGGATAAGTTTCAGACGAAATTTATGAAAAGTTCTCACCACCTTTATGTAGGAAAGATCGAATGCTTGGCTTATCATCTGGTCCTCAGGCCATCTTAAGACAGAAAACATAAGTAGTAATTTACTTATGCATTGTATGAATAGAAGACAGGTACTTCTTTAAGAGTAACTCCTGAAAAACAGAATACATTCAACAACACAGTTCTCTACATACAGACCACACACTGTAGCAACCATTCTCGAGAGATTAAATTTCTACTAAAGAACATTTAATACAGTAACAACTGCAATTTCTGGTTCAGCATTTATAGTAATATCTGCTTAACCTTTCTGATAGTAACTCAGGGTTTTTTTGTGTGTGTGAAAATATGCATTATTTCTTGTAATTATTACTACCTAAAGCATAACAACATTTTTAAAGAAATAGATGACCGATAATATGGATGTAGAAGTACGGGGGTTTTCTTTCAACAGGGTGCTCAATGGTACTTCCTGATAGGCTGCTTTTTTCTTCAAGGTCCAAGGAATAAAGCACTGCATCTTCTGGATGCCTATACAGGTTTATGGGTCATGACCTCCCTCCCCCATTCTCATGGCCAGCTGCTGCACCTCTGCCACACTGCAATCAAAAAACCGCAATCCAGATAACAAAGCTACCTTGCCAACTGTGTTTCATTCCAAACGATGAGTCACCCTAAGAGTGGCTGCTGGTCTCATCATGTCTGCAAGAAAATCCACAGATGGGCGGGTGGCTTCTGAAGCATGCATTCAACAGGACGAGGAGGATTCTCAAAAGGAGCATACCATGAAAATCAGCATTAGATAGCATATGGCTATCGACAACCTGTAGGTCAAAGGGCCTTAAAAAACCAGCAAGGTTCATCATTGAAATGGTTACTGAGTTTCCAAGCACCAAAAAACAAAACAAAACAAAAAACAACAACAAAAAGGCAACCTATCAAACTAAAACCTCATCTTACAAATACCTGAGAAATATTTGAATTTTAATTTTCCCTTGCCTTCGATGAAGGTGATACTTGAGTGATACAGGTTAAGAAGAGTATAAAATACATATCCAAGAAAGAAATGAATCAGGTACTGTAACGTAGAAATAGTATAAACTCTAAAAAATGATCACTTTTATCATCTTAACAATAGAGTTTAATAGGTATAACAGTGGGAGAAACAGATCAGTATTCCATTGCTGGAGAGATTCTGTTTTTCTTTGATCTTTCACATATCCTGACTGCCTGACACACCCCAAATAAATGTCTGTTTTAAAAGAGAGGAATGTCCCTAGCAAGTTCTATGGAACTCCCCAAACCACACACAATCTATCATGGCAAATAATTTTTAGTATTTCAATAGAAATGGGCAAGAAAGCAAAAAGTTGTGCTGTTTCGGTATTTTTTAGACTTAACTAGTCATGGGCACAAAAATGTCCAAGGAACTCGTAAGTCTACACTGAATATGACTTATTAATTCTCCAGAAATAATAGAAGTAGATAGAGGCTTGCCTATGTCTTTGATCACAGGGATCTCTTCTTGAATTGCCTCCCCTGGTATCTTTTAAAATCCCACATACCCTTACTGACCCAGCTCAACTGCTGCCACTTTTGGGTGACTCAGCATTCCCATCCCAGGAACAACCATCTCCCCTTCCTCCTCTTTTAACACACTTTGTGTACAACACTTTACTGTAGTTACTTGCAGATGTAATCTTCTAGAGCATGACAGGCTCCAGGAGAGCAGAAAGGTGTGTCTTCCACACATTTATGTCTGCAGAAATAGACAGTTTTCTTTTATTTATAAGGTTGCTATAAGGTACTTATTTGAAAAAAACACCTATGAGTGTTTTTGAGGCTGAGTATTAATGTAGTCCTCCCCTACATTTTCAGTTACTTAAACTAAAAGTAATGTTAATACTAAGTTTAAGATCCTAAGATAGTGGTGAGTCTTAAGGTAGGGTAAAATCCATCAAGTATACTTTCAATATCCAGAGTACTTTACTATATTAGTACATTCAAAATGGTCACTCCATAGATTATGTTTAGAGAGAGCAAGACTATCCAGTCAGATACCTCACACCATCCAATTATTCAGATAGATAGTGTCTTATTGTGTATTAGTAGCTTCGCGTTTTTTAAAGAAAGGATCTGGACAACTTGAGTATGAGAGCATTCAAAGATTTGCAAAACTAAGTGATACCACTGTCAGACTGAAAATTAAACAATCAGCCAATAATTAGTCCAAGAAAGGGAAAGCAGCATCCATAAGAGGAGTAGAACAGGTTTTACTTTTGTGAGTTGTGACTGGATTTATAAAAACTACAGCAAACTAGCTTGACAGCTGCTCCTGGGCTCTCACAGCACTCAGGACATTGCAGTCGTAACCTGCTGGTTTGTTTGTCCTCCCTTCTAGGTGGTATCCAAGAAGGTAAGAGCGGTATTTTGCTCACTTTTGTAGACCCAGGGCACAGTAGATAGTTAACTATGTGTTGATCAACCAAAAAATCTGTTTATTTCTATAAGCCAGAATTCTAGAAAGGTTAATTTCAGTAAGGTCCATCCTATATCCACAGGATGCCTGTATTAGTGGTGTAAATATTCAATCTTTCCAACCTGAAGGGAAATGGGCCTACTTTTGGAAATTTTCAGAGGAAGAGTGTGAATACTACTAGAAGTAGAGAAATATGGACTATTAACTGCAATGACAGACTGTAAATGCTCTTCATCCAGTAATAAACTGTCATGATTTTATCAGTATTTATTTGGTCCCACTGTTTGAGGTGCCAGTATAATAGAGGCATCAAAAAGCTAAATGTTCCCCTTTTTTTCTTCTACCCAATAAAAGGTATATGGCATATTGCTCCATAAGTAGGTTAATAGGCCTAGGTACTACAATTTCAACAAACTTAATAAAAAACACATTTTCTTTGTTCTAGGTTAATGCTGTAAGCAAGTAGTTGGCAGTTTCCACTACAATTCATGCGTAAACCTCTTATAAAGAGCAGAAATCTTGAAATCTGTTTATCTTAAAAAATAGTAAGGTTAAATTGCTAACATTTTTCCTCAGATTAAAATAATGTAAAATGATGTTAACATTAAGAATTTCGGCCGGGCGCGGTGGCTCAAGCCTGTAATCCCAGCACTTTGGGATTCGAGGCCGAGACGGGCGACACGAGGTTCGGGAGATCGAGACCATCCGCAAACATGTGAAACCCTGCTCACTAAAAAATACCAAAAAACTACCGGGCGAAGCGCCGGGCGCCGAGTCCCAGCTACCGAGCTTTTTGAGGCAGGAAATGGAGGGGAACCCGGAGGCAGCTTGCAGGAGCTGAGATCCGCCACTGGCACTCCAGCCTAGGTGGCAGAGCGAAACTCTGTCTCAAAAAAAAAAAAAAAAAAAAAAAAAAAAATTTCATGTTGGCCACTCTAACACTGAATTTCAATATTGTTCTGATAATTTCCAAGCACAGGTAAAAAAAGGGAGAAAAACGAAATTTCTCCTCAAACATACCAGTGGTTACTATATCAACTTCCTTTGCTGAGAATTTTTCCACTATCTGCTCAATTATAAAAGAACTGCTGACATGCAAACCAATCAAAATACTGATAAAGCATGCAAGAGGAAAGAGGTGAGGGGAGGATGTTCCAACATCACAAAATTAGAGTATTACATTCATATAATAAGAAAAGACTAATTGCATGTTGAAAAAAGAAAGTGTCTTGTCACTCAACTACGCTCTTGACTAGTAGGTTGTGAATTCAGGACAATTACTTTTAGAATGGCTTCTACCAAAAAAGCCGACAGATACAATAAAATTAAAATAAGTCATTTAGTATACTTTGTTTAAAAAAAAGTGTTTCATTATTATACTCATTTGTCTGAAGTTCTATAGAAGTAGCATCCTTCCACAAAAGAACAGCAGGAAATCTTTTTTTCCTTCACAGATCTGTTAAGGGTGTATATAAGAACTGAACTTTTATGCGAAACACAAGGTTGGCAAAGTTCATGGTTTGTAACCTGTGCAACACACAACAACACTAACAATAGAAACTAAGCTTCTGGGTTTAGGAAAGAATATCTTGACAATCTAGCATGTGTGCAAAAAAGTTAACTTTTACACACCAACACTTAATCCCATGAGTGAATTAAAGATTGCCAGTGGAAGCTGAGTAAGCTACTTTCCTTCTATTTGGTTTTTAACTCATACAAATGTGTAAGGGTGATTATTTGTGCAAAAAGCTGAAGGTTGAATCCCAGCCATAAAATGGTGTTGATATCCAATTTACCAAACTTTACAACTAGCAGAGGAAAGTATGTTCTCCTGTGAGAATTACTCATTTAGTAATATTTGAAAACTAATCAGAAGGTGTCATTCAGTCCAAAAATTTTTGCATGTTCTACTTCAATTAACTTGTCTTTTGGAATTCTAAGAGGTAACACTGCTTTCCACTGAAACTTTGAGGGAACTTCTTTTAACTCAAGAGAGCAAGTCTGCTTATTAGACTGAGCACAGGTGCGCCCGAATTGTGTATAAAGACCTACTCACCACACTGTTCTTTCCCTTCAACTTTGTTTATTGATGTACTGAACATGAAAAAGTACAAAGAATCCAAACACAAAAGAAAACATGTACAGCCTCTTAAATACTCAACAGAATATATTTTCTATTCCAACAGATGTGAATTAAGTCATACTGTACAACTTCAAATAAATACCAGCCTTACATTTTATTAAGTGCTCTGATAAACACTGTAAAGTGAAGCACAATTTGCATGCCCTCTCATCAATGCCTTGGTTTGCTACAGTAGTATAGGAAAGAAGCATGTAGCTGCTGTTTTCCCTTGAGGGAAACCTTATTATTTTTTTTTAAGTATATACATGTATTTTATTTTTTAGTGTTTTTTTTTTTTTTTTTTTTTTTTAAACGCAGAAGGTTAACTCTGACAATCTAAATGCACCTAAGGATATGAGAAAGTGCTAAGCCAATTGATTTCTGAATAGCATTGAGTGGGTCAGCATGAAAACTCGCTTATTCACTTTAGCACGCGCCTCACAGTATATGTACTGTACTATACTGAAAAATTTTATAACTACAATTTTAAATAATAAAAAATAAAACTCAAAGCAACCGCAAAGATAATGTACAACTATGTTATGCATAGCACATTGCCTGTTCTAAGGGGAAGCATGTGAGCATCTCAGTTTATACAAAAAGCAGGACGTAACTATATAGTTCTCAGTGCATCCTGATGAAGGCATTTTTGCCTTCAGCTTTTTTGAAAATTTATTATAAGCTAGATGCTAATCAGAAAATATTTTGTATTTTTTAAAATTTCTTTCATACATGGTAAAGACTTATTTTATTATTTCCCCAAATAGTGGTTTAAGCATCATACAAAGTTAAATTTCAATAGCATACAGATATTTATGATTTTGTATGAAAATGTAAGGAAATTTGTTCAAAACCTATGGTTATACTCATTTTTTTATACCACAAACATATTTATAAACGAAAATGTAGCATCACCATAAACAGCTGAAGCTAGACTATCTACAGACAAAATTAGCAACAAATCTGATGCACTGTAAATTCAAGTCCTCAGGACAACAAAAGTGATTAAGCAAGACCTCAAGTAACAATGTTAATGCCATTTACAAAGGAAAAAACTGATACAAAAACATTCAAAACCTGAACATCACTTGGCATGTAAGGGAAAAAAAATTAAATTAGCTGAAAGGTTCATAAACACAAGGTCTTATTTACATTACACAAAGCTCAGGTGTTAGCCTTGAACGTAACTTTCAAAATACCTTCAAATATATCCAACTCAGATCACTTTTGCTGATTTGCTGCAGTACAAATCATGTGCAATGTCTTTTTTCCTTAAGACAAAACAATTCTTCAAACAATACTGCAAGTACATCACTAAACACCATGAGCTCTATCTGAAGGGATTTCTTTAGGAAGAACAGATTTTTCCCCCATCTCTCGGTAATTTAAATTTCTTGCCTGCTCTTATATATTCTTTTGTAAATTTTTTTTATTTGTTTCAAAATCACAAATCAATGTGAGCCACCTATCATAATAACCAGGATGATCAGACGCTCCACTGGTGATTACAAAATGAAACCAGCAGTGTTTCCCCATTGATTCTACTCCTTTCATACAAAGATCTCAAAAGTATTTTCTACACCATAAATCTTTCTAAATTTTTCAACCGCTGCAAATTTCCTGGTAAATTTTAAAAGCTCACTAGGTGTCATATGAAGAGATTTCTCAAAGTATTCAAGTCAAAATATTTGTTCCAGGACCAGTAAAAAGTTTCTCCAAATTTTCTTTTTTATAAAAATAGATGCTTTTTTTAAACCCACATCAAAGAGGCTCTTATCTCTTTGGCAAGGTACTGCTTTACGAAAAGTTCTCCAGTATTCTTACAATAAGCGTTTATAATGTAGCCCCCCCTTCCCCAACCCAAATCATAATTACAAAATAAATACTGTTTTAAACTTCATAAATAAAAATGTAAACTTCAAAATACTTTTCTTAAACAGACATAACAGCAATGCTTTAAATGTAAACCAAACACAAAGCTAATTAGAAAAAGGAAAAAAAGGGGGGAAAAAAAGACACAACCAACTGAAGAATTACAACACAAAGCCTCAATATTTACTCACAGGTTCAAGGCAGTTATGTAAAAAGAAAAGAAATGTCTTCCCTTAGCTGAAACACTTTAAAAGGTCCACCTTCTTCAAAGAAGGCAATAGAATGCAATGTGACAGGTAAAAACCCTGTACCTCTTGTCCATATTCAAACATAAAAGATATTTAAGAAGTTTTAATTCAAATACTAGCAATAAAAAATCTCACATATTTCTTAGGATGCTAAGTAGTCGTTTTATCCCCATCTCAACACTGACTTACAAAGACATTTACTAATGTATAAAGTTTCTCTTAACTTGCCTTTGTTGTATAGTTTTCATATATAAATGGACTGAGGACAAGAGCTCATTAGGCTTTGTGCGTTTTGTTTGTCTTAAAGGAGACCTGCAGTACTCTGTCTCCCAGACGGTATCCATTGAGGCTAGCTATCGCCATGGCAGCCTCATCATAGTTTGTCATAGTCACAAATCCAAAACCTTTGCATTTATTGGTGTTAAAGTCACGGATGACCTTCACGTTGGTGACAGCTCCAAAAGGCCCAAACATTTGCCACAGGATACTCTCATCTGCATCAGGAGCCAGGTTGTACACAAATATACACCACCCTGTTCCAGGGTGCCCTGGGATATTAATTCCAGCCAAACTGGTCATTCCGTCAATGGTCATTGGAGAAAACCTACTAAACAGAAAGGAAACACACACATACACACAAAAAATAAAAACAGAGGTTGGTTATAGCAATGAACTTATACCTTTTCCATCCCCAATAATTTTAGTAATTCTCCTCCCCCAACAAATACATAAACTACTTGTTGTTTTGACCAAGGTCTGTGTCTGGCTTTGCTGTGACATGCTAGACTACTGAGATATTAATCAGTTATGAAATGACCATTATTCACTGTACTAAATATCATCCACAATAGCAAAGAAATATATTTAGAACTGGCTTCATGAATTAAGCAGGATTGGCAGGGGAAGGGATCAACACATAGGTAAACATGCTATAACATCATAACGCAATATGAAACAAATGATGGGTTTTTAAGACCAGGTGGCATCCAGTGGTATAAAAATTTCTTGAGTCAACTGTGCTTCTAAGAGCAGCTTTTCATTAGGTTGCACATGCAAAATAAAACCCAACAAAAACTTATGAGGGGTGTGAACAGCACTCCCAAAAATCAAAGAAACCAATCAACTGTGGAAAGGGATTATGAGTATCATGAACCTCTATCATTACCTCTTTACTCCATAAGCCATATTGAGCAGATTGTCCAACCTGCAAAACACACATTTAGCAAACTTCAGTTTTTAATTTTTCCCCTTGATGTTCAAGAAAGCTGGGCTCATTACTGCCGTCTTCCGAGGGGATATTTGTACACTGATTATGTGTGAAGTCTCAGAATGCTGGGTCTTTTTACATTCTTAAGCTAATGGGCACCAACTGCCACAGGACAGTTCTTCCAGTGAATGGTTTCTCTCTACAAGGGTCAGTACATGGGACACAGTGACGGTCATCTGAGGATACCTTTCAGAGAGGAAGTGCAAAAGCTCTGGGATAGTTAACTTTCGGGTTCTCATCAGGTAGGTTCAAAGTGATCAATGTACAGCTAACATGTACTTTATACGACTTTTGATTTTCACAACTCCTTTAGTCCCTGCAGATACCTAAGGCACACAGGGTTTAAGTGGCTTGCTCAAGACCACAGGGCTAGTAAATTATGGCATTGATATTCAAACTCTTCAGGTTATAGAATTTCTTAAGTTTCTCTTTCATTTCCCAACTTTGAAGGACTTTCATCTCTTAGAATCAAGGAGGTATAATTACAAGTAGAAAAAAACCTTATAGACAACCCGAGCTAACCCTCCCCATTTATGAAATGTGCTCAGCTGAGGTCTAGAGAAGGAAAAAAGAAAAACCCACCACTCTAATGTGCAACAAAGCCAGGAGTTCAGATCCTGATCTGGAAGCTATATTCAAATTACGCTACAGAAAGTGTCGTCCTACTCAGTTTTCAAACGCCAGGTAGGAAACAAAACAAGCCAACCTGAGCCTCACTTAAAAATGTTTAAAGAAAGTAAATAGGGGTGGGGATGGGGGTGTCATTACTCTTTAAAACCTTCTACCTTTTTCTTATATCAAAAATTAGTTTTACAGTATTTGATTCTTCATCAGTTTCAAAACATCACTCTAATGTCCCAAAATTTCCACAGTGCTTACCAATTAATTACGTGTTTTGAGGAGGTAGGCATAACTTAATACAATACATAGCCCACAACCACTCTCAACTGCTACAATGCTCAACACTCTCCAAAGACATCCCAGGGTTGTCCCTCCAGGACTGGGGATGGGGGGCGGGGGGGGGCGGAGAATTCTTTCTTTAACACCTGTGAAAGCTAAGTTTGAAAAAAGTCTCAACCTTATTGCCTACCCTGTGGCATCAAGTCACACTAAAGTATACATGCAAAAGCAACTCCTTTTAGTTCTGTAAAAGCCAAAACGCATCTCATCTGGTCTTTCAGAATGGGGAAAAATATAGTCTCCCCACATCCCTGCCCTCAATCTCCACTGAAAATTTTGTTTTGTAAAGATGAAAGGAACTGAGCTTATGCAAAGTTTAAGGAAACAGAACAGATCACAATGACAAAAGATCTGTGTGTGTGTGTGTGTGTGTGTGTGTGTGTGTGT
>NW_016825878.1:439449-444199 GCF_001698545.2 Rhinopithecus bieti
ATACTGTTTTAAACTTCATAAATAAAATGTAAACTTCAAAATACTTTTCTTAAACAGACATAACAGCAATGCTTTAAATGTAAACCAAACACAAAGCTAATTAGAAAAGGAAAAAAAGGGGGGAAAAAAAGACACAACCAACTGAAGAATTACAACACAAAGCCTCAATATTTACTCACAGGTTCAAGGCAGTTATGTAAAAGAAAAGAAATGTCTTCCCTTAGCTGAAACACTTTAAAAGGTCCACCTTCTTCAAAGAAGGCAATAGAATGCAATGTGACAGGTAAAACCCTGTACCTCTTGTCCATATTCAAACATAAAAGATATTTAAGAAGTTTTAATTCAAATACTAGCAATAAAAAATCTCACATATTTCTTAGGATGCTAAGTAGTCGTTTTATCCCCATCTCAACACTGACTTACAAAGACATTTACTAATGTATAAAGTTTCTCTTAACTTGCCTTTGTTGTATAGTTTTCATATATAAATGGACTGAGGACAAGAGCTCATTAGGCTTTGTGCGTTTTGTTTGTCTTAAAGGAGACCTGCAGTACTCTGTCTCCCAGACGGTATCCATTGAGGCTAGCTATCGCCATGGCAGCCTCATCATAGTTTGTCATAGTCACAAATCCAAAACCTTTGCATTTATTGGTGTTAAAGTCACGGATGACCTTCACGTTGGTGACAGCTCCAAAAGGCCCAAACATTTGCCACAGGATACTCTCATCTGCATCAGGAGCCAGGTTGTACACAAATATACACCACCCTGTTCCAGGGTGCCCTGGGATATTAATTCCAGCCAAACTGGTCATTCCGTCAATGGTCATTGGAGAAAACCTACTAAACAGAAAGGAAACACACACATACACACAAAAAATAAAACAGAGGTTGGTTATAGCAATGAACTTATACCTTTTCCATCCCCAATAATTTTAGTAATTCTCCTCCCCAACAAATACATAAACTACTTGTTGTTTTGACCAAGGTCTGTGTCTGGCTTTGCTGTGACATGCTAGACTACTGAGATATTAATCAGTTATGAAATGACCATTATTCACTGTACTAAATATCATCCACAATAGCAAAGAAATATATTTAGAACTGGCTTCATGAATTAAGCAGGATTGGCAGGGGAAGGGATCAACACATAGGTAAACATGCTATAACATCATAACGCAATATGAAACAAATGATGGGTTTTAAGACCAGGTGGCATCCAGTGGTATAAAATTTCTTGAGTCAACTGTGCTTCTAAGAGCAGCTTTTCATTAGGTTGCACATGCAAAATAAAACCCAACAAAACTTATGAGGGGTGTGAACAGCACTCCCAAAATCAAAGAAACCAATCAACTGTGGAAAGGGATTATGAGTATCATGAACCTCTATCATTACCTCTTTACTCCATAAGCCATATTGAGCAGATTGTCCAACCTGCAAAACACACATTTAGCAAACTTCAGTTTTAATTTTCCCCTTGATGTTCAAGAAAGCTGGGCTCATTACTGCCGTCTTCCGAGGGGATATTTGTACACTGATTATGTGTGAAGTCTCAGAATGCTGGGTCTTTTACATTCTTAAGCTAATGGGCACCAACTGCCACAGGACAGTTCTTCCAGTGAATGGTTTCTCTCTACAAGGGTCAGTACATGGGACACAGTGACGGTCATCTGAGGATACCTTTCAGAGAGGAAGTGCAAAAGCTCTGGGATAGTTAACTTTCGGGTTCTCATCAGGTAGGTTCAAAGTGATCAATGTACAGCTAACATGTACTTTATACGACTTTTGATTTTCACAACTCCTTTAGTCCCTGCAGATACCTAAGGCACACAGGGTTTAAGTGGCTTGCTCAAGACCACAGGGCTAGTAAATTATGGCATTGATATTCAAACTCTTCAGGTTATAGAATTTCTTAAGTTTCTCTTTCATTTCCCAACTTTGAAGGACTTTCATCTCTTAGAATCAAGGAGGTATAATTACAAGTAGAAAAAAACCTTATAGACAACCCGAGCTAACCCTCCCCATTTATGAAATGTGCTCAGCTGAGGTCTAGAGAAGGAAAAAAGAAAACCCACCACTCTAATGTGCAACAAAGCCAGGAGTTCAGATCCTGATCTGGAAGCTATATTCAAATTACGCTACAGAAAGTGTCGTCCTACTCAGTTTTCAAACGCCAGGTAGGAAACAAAACAAGCCAACCTGAGCCTCACTTAAAATGTTTAAAGAAAGTAAATAGGGGTGGGGATGGGGTGTCATTACTCTTTAAAACCTTCTACCTTTTCTTATATCAAAATTAGTTTTACAGTATTTGATTCTTCATCAGTTTCAAAACATCACTCTAATGTCCCAAAATTTCCACAGTGCTTACCAATTAATTACGTGTTTTGAGGAGGTAGGCATAACTTAATACAATACATAGCCCACAACCACTCTCAACTGCTACAATGCTCAACACTCTCCAAAGACATCCCAGGGTTGTCCCTCCAGGACTGGGGATGGGGGGCGGGGGGGGGCGGAGAATTCTTTCTTTAACACCTGTGAAAGCTAAGTTTGAAAAAAGTCTCAACCTTATTGCCTACCCTGTGGCATCAAGTCACACTAAAGTATACATGCAAAAGCAACTCCTTTTAGTTCTGTAAAAGCCAAAACGCATCTCATCTGGTCTTTCAGAATGGGGAAAATATAGTCTCCCCACATCCCTGCCCTCAATCTCCACTGAAAATTTTGTTTTGTAAAGATGAAAGGAACTGAGCTTATGCAAAGTTTAAGGAAACAGAACAGATCACAATGACAAAAGATCTGTGTGTGTGTGTGTGTGTGTGTGTGTGTGTGTGTGTCTGTGTGTGCCTTGACTTACCACCCTCTCATTACACTACTGAGCACAAGCCAGGGTCACTGATAGTTTATAATAAATATGTGATGATCAAAAAAAGACAATGAGGTTACCAAAAATGTTGTCAACTTAGTTCAGAATGAAAACTTACTAAGAGGATTGGTTGGATGACCTTGTTTGCACGTCAAGTAAAAAGGGTATATATGTGGGGTTTTATTTTTTGCAGAGATGAGTATAGCCAAAGATGCCATGCCTTTATAGTCAAGAATAAGGGTCACCAATACCAGCAATAAAGACAAACACATTGTTAGCATCACGAATCATAAAGTAACAATACAATTTTATCAAATTGCTGGAATGATCAATACAGAATGCATCTGGCATATGGTACCTATAGAACAGAACAGCATATTGAGGTCTCCAACCAAAGTGCTAGAGGGCCAGAATGCAGAGGCACCTTATCAACTCACTCAAAAGTTACACCATCTATGCCCATTAATTGCATCCAGCTAGGGACAGGTCACGCTTTGCTACCACCCACTCAGGACAACAAGCCCATGCCCAGAGACAGAATTTCCTAAATGAGTTTTCAGAATTTTCAAACAGGGTAGAAACAAAACCTGCCCCTGAAATGAATTACAGTCAGGCATCGTTTAACAATGGGGATATGTTCTGAAAATGTGTCACTGGGTAATCTCGTTGTACGATCATAGAATGTACGTATACAAACCTAGATGGTATAGCCTACCACACGCCGAGCTATATAGTATAGGTTATGGCTCGTGGGCTATAAACCTGTGTGTTATTGTACTGAATATTGTAGGTAATTCTAACACAATGCTAAATATTGTGTATTTAACCATATCTAAACACAGAAAAGGTAATGCATTGCACAATGTTAGAATGACTATGATATCACTAGGCAATAGGAATTTTTTGCCGTCTACTATATTATGGGACCATGGTCGTACATGTGATTGACTGAAACGTTGTTATGTGACGCATGACTGCACACGCAATGAGGGAGAAACATTTCGTTTTCCATCCTCCATCTCCCCCACTTCCATCTCTGGCATTTCCAGACAGGAAGTCTGGAATTTTTATAACAGGATCTCTGAGGACCCTCCAAATTATGATAGGGCATCTTATTTACCCTATCTATGAAGTCTTACATGATATCATGATCTTCACTGATTTCTTCACTTCTCTCTCATTTTAGGAAAAAACCCATCCTTGGAATTAAGCCAAGTTATCTACTCTAATATTTCTTTTCCTCCCATCACCAAAGAGTGTAGGGAGAAGCACGGAACCTAGAAAACAGGGCCCAGGCACTGCTGAAACGCCCCTGCCTGTATGCAGCTGGGCCCAGAAGTGTTTCCTAGCTTTCTCAGTGCCACACATCATGTTTCCCATGGGAGCTCAGAAAAGGCAGTGGGTGCTCCACATGGACACCATTCACTCCAAATCTAGTAGCACTTGGCAAACTGTAACGCAGGCAGTTGTAAGAGAAAATGGTGCAGCAACTAAGACACAAGGACTACTACAAGCCCCTAGAAATATGTCTTTGCTGGGTCTGTCCACTGCTCAAGGACATCTTTTATATATGGTCATTTATAAATGGAAGTCAATTTTTAAATGGAGAACAAACTAGCTGCCTCCAGAGTTATCTCAGGGAGGAGTGTGGATGATAATGTACTACATCATGGAAGGTTAATATTAAAGTATCTATTAAATATATATTTAAAATAAAATATAATATAAAATAAATATGTATTTAAAATAAAATATTTTTACTTGTATTTAATAGATGCACTGAACCCAGTACTTCTCAGTCCTGTGTATCACCTGCCTCCCTGGCAGAAGACTGAGCAATCATCGAAGGGGAGAGGTGGCCAGTGGCACTCTCCCCTGCTCTTTAG
>NW_016825878.1:444459-454421 GCF_001698545.2 Rhinopithecus bieti
ATATAAAATAAATATGTATTTAAAATAAAATATTTTACTTGTATTTAATAGATGCACTGAACCCAGTACTTCTCAGTCCTGTGTATCACCTGCCTCCCTGGCAGAAGACTGAGCAATCATCGAAGGGGAGAGGTGGCCAGTGGCACTCTCCCCTGCTCTTTAGCCTGAACAAAATCCATTTTACAAGTAACACAGTAAGCAGATATGGAGGATTAGTCTGGATGACCTGCTTTAATTAAAATGACCTTCATTTAAAGAAAAAGTAACTTAAAAAAAGATTACTACAAATAAAAATCAGAGTAAAGAATGGTACCAGTAAGGGAAATACAAGTAAATAAGAAAAGGGAGAGACGATTATTTCTCCTACTCTTAGTACAAGCTACATTATGAGGTTAGACACAAGATAATCCAACAGGCATCACATGAAGTCAGATGAGAAATCTGAAATGATTTTATGGATCTTGCTTTAAAAGATATTTACTAAGATATTAAGTACATGGAAAATGAAGCCAAGCAGTATAGTAACGAGCAAGATATTTAATATATTTGTCCATCTTTATCCTTTTTTATGTTTGATTAGAGTTTACAATTTAATGAATAGCACAAGCCCATGTACATATGTAGCTTCTGAAAAAGGCACATAGGAGAGATATGTGTACAAACATTTTTCTATCAACAGGAACACAGCTCCAATTATAACTTGTCAAAATTTTGAACAGAACCATGTATCAGGCAGATCATTCCTATTTTAAAGCTATGTGTTTATAAGTAGAAAATAAAGTACCTGCCTAGTTTCTAAAAAATTTAGCTGAGGGACTATGGGAAGGCCTACATGTAAGTAAGGGAAAATGTGAACCCAATTAAAGTCAGAAATAAAAATACGAAGTTATTGATGGGTAAGAAAATATACTTGGAATCCCACAAATAATGATTATCAAAACCTCTCCAAAGCACCAACCAAGAACTTCTTGGAAATTATCCATAACAAGACCATCTTCTTACTGCCTTATTCAATTAGATGGTATCATCTGTCCTCTAAGAAAGGGGAAAATTGTTCAAGGGGATTGATACCAGTTTCTTCCAAAAGGAAACTGTGATAATGTAACCAGCACATGCCTTAAAGGCAACTCAAGTGCTGATTTAAAAGGCTTTTTAAAAATTGCCTAAAGGCTCATAGAACATTAGACTAGATCATATTCAATAAAATTAAAGCGCTCCACAAGAAAAGAACACGTAAAAATTTGGCCTAAAGTTTAATTCTGATATCATGTCCCAAGAATATACTTAAGGGGCTTGAATTACACCCTCCATCCAAATAAATAAGGCTTGTCCTATTTTGAAAGCTGCAGTCAATTAAATAAGCATATTAGACCAGCAGTGCTCATATTACAATAATTCTCTAATTATTCACATGGGTTGACTAAGCCATAAACCTCACAAACCCACCTTTAAACTTAACCCTTATTACACGGATTTTTAAGTTTTTTGACCTTAAAAGATATGGCTCATACTTTATGATTATTCAAAGTATTCTTGACTATAATACATATAACTTATATTCCTCAATCTCTCTCAACTCCCAAGGTACTATTACAACATAAAAAATATAGTGAGAAATTTTCTACATGTCTGCTGAAAGGTGACAAACTCAAGGCAAAAGCAATAAAACACAAATATCAGGGACAAAATATCTGTGCGATGATTTAGACTTGAACTATATAAAACAGCAAAATACCAACAAAAGCAGCAAACCCTTAATTCAAGTGTCTTTATGAGATGAAAGAAGAAGGGGGAGTGGGGTGGAAATCAAGATGGTGATAGCCAAGTTCAATACACCGTATTAAAGAGAAGCACCAAACGTCAGGTTAAACCTGAATTCTGATTTCTTCCAACACACCCAATCTAGATCAAACACTATCTCTGACCACACTAACTCATTCATATTGTATTATCTGGACAGGGATCGTGGGAGGAATAAGAAATGGGGTGAACGGGACAACAGTTAAAAATCTGAAGAGAGAGTAACAATTTCTCCCATTTTCTGAAACCAAGTTTCCCTTACAACTGACAATCTCTTATTCTCGTCTTCCAAAATGTTTTCTATAGGAGTCAAGGAAAAGAATTTTCAAGTTAATGATAACATATGGTACTAAAAGACAAAACACAGAATGGGCCAGAAAAAGATAATTAAATTTGACCATCAGAACATCCTGTAAAGCTTTACTCAACCAAAAATAAAAACCACAGAGCCTACAGGGATGGAGGCTAGGTAAACCTAAGGGCTGACACCCATCAACAACCTAGCACCTGAGTCACCTACAAGCCTTGCCATTTCAATAATCAGGCACTCTCCCAAATCCTGTCTTCTCAGTCCTCCTGCTCAATCTTCCTAAGAACTCAATCTTGATTTCAAGAATGTTGTTTCTTAATAACTATTAAACAAAACTATTGCTTCAATCAGGAAAAAAAAGTAACTAATATAGCTTTCTACTAACAGCAAACATTTTATAACTTCACAATGTTAAAAATCAACCAACACATTTTGAAGAACTTTCCTCTATCTAAACTCGAGATCATTTTCAAGGCCCCAAAGAGCTCTGAAATTAACTGGACAAGCTGCCTAGGAAATAACCTGTAAAATTCCTTCAGGCTTGTTTGTTCTATGTTTGCAATTTAAAAAAGTATATTTACACATATATTATTCACTTAAGATGTCACAGAGGAAACCTATGTGCAGAGCTGAAAAAGGGCTTTCTGTGTGAGACTTCTTTCTCCACAAAGGCAAGCACCAAGCAGCCCCACGCATCTCACTCCAGCCTGATCACCAACAACCATGGGAAGTCAAAGGTGGCAAAGGTTGTTTTTTTTTTTAAATTTTAAACCAATGCCTTTTCCTCACAGCAGAGCATGAAGTACAAGGCTCAATCCACTGGCAACCTAATAACCCAGAGTTCAGATGTAGCCTTTTGACAGTACCACCTCTTCTCCCACAGCAAAGGCCAACTTAAGTTGAAATTTAATGTGGCATTTATAACAAATTTCCTTCTCATATCTCAAGCAACATAATTTACTATTTTTTAAAAAGAGCTACTTTGACTGATTTTCTCTTCACTCTCTTCAGCACTGCAAATATTCCAATGAAAAAAATAAATGCATAGATTTAATCTAGAAAACATATAACTCCCTGATCTTATTAGGTTATATTTGTGATTTTATTTTTGGTAATTAACTATTCTGTCCCAGGAATTAAATAAAATTGATACACACTTGGAAATAATTTTTAAAAATCAGTGTGGGGTTAGATAGCATTCTGGGTGAAGTATACCATATGGCCAAAAGGATATTTTAAAATGTCCTGGAAAATAAAAACTGCATGACTTGCTTATGAAACCAAAAACTCTCTGCTCTGCTTAACTTCTTAAAGTCATTGTTCTTCTCACATGCAGATTAGAGATTTTTTCAATGACTCCTGGTTTGTTACCCCGGGATCAGAATAAAACTTAAAAAGTTAGAATATTTATGCCTGTCAATGAGATAGAGTGTCCTCTTTGGGCTAAAGCCATGGTCATTCTATGGACTATAGAGAGGTCAGTAAATTACAACCGACAGGCCAAATGGAGACTGCCTGTCACCTGTTGGTGTATGGGCTATAAGCTAAGAATGGCTTTTACATTTTTAACAGGTTAAGAAAAAAACAAAAATAAAAACAAACAAACAAACAAAAAAAACAAGACAGATGCAACAGTGACCATAACCCATAAAGTTAAATATTTACTATCTGGTACTTTACAGAGAAAGTTTGCCAAACTATTTGTGAACAATTTTAAAAAGGAAGAGAGGAACTCATTTGTAGAAACTTACTGTAGTCACATAGGTTATATATCCTTAACTGTGCACATACTATAAAGTGAAGTAACAGAAAGAGCTTGACCTGAAAACTGACACATGAGAATAAAATCTTTTAAGAAAAAAAAAAGAAAGAGGAAATCTGAAGCCCTGAAAACAATTAAGATGACCCTGGAAACCTACAGATTAGAATTTCTCAACCACAACATTATTGATGCTTTGGGCCAGGTAACTTCTTGTTGTTGGGGCTATGTTGTACATTGTAGGAGCTTAGCAGCATCCCTGACCTCTATCATTAGATGCTAGTAGCACCCCCCACAAGTTATGCCAACATGAATACCTCCAGACATTGCCAAATGTTCCCTGAGGGGCAAAATCACCCTCGGTTAAGAATCATTGCTGTAGGTTATCTCCTTTGGTCCCTACCTTCCAATATTAGCAAAAGACACTATTCCTCAAGTAGATTCTCTCTGTGCCCATGAAGAAGAAAAATTAATAATAATAAAAGCAACAACACTGACAAAAGCAAACCAGAGATCCTGTCAATAAAAGTACTGGACAGTAAACCTGAGGATTCTCTTTCAGTTTAGTAGGTGGGCACAAGAACCAAACCAGACTTACCTAAAACGCTGTGCCTGCTGAGCTAGCGGTCCTGGATACCTTCTGTTTGGAGACTGGTACAGCTGGGAAAGGATGGCCTGATTGGTTTTTTGGCTTGGATTATTAGCAAACTTTACAGTGATTGGCTCCGTGGCACCGGGAGGTTTCTGGCCATTTAGGCCTTTGATAGCTTCTTCTGCCTCAATTCTCTTGTCAAATCGAATAAACCCTACACCCCTTGATATGCCTAAGGTAGATTTGAGTAAAGATTTGGAAAAGAGGGGACAGAAGGAGAAGGGAAGGAGAGAAGAAAGGACACATTAATTTTTCCTTCTCAAGAACATGTTTTCACCTACATATAACATTTGCCACAAAAATCACACAAGGAGGAAACTTTCCTCTTAAGTTACTAGCCATTCAGTTTAGAATCACAATTTCGCATTTTCAGAAAAATTCATGTTGCTTATATAATCTGAGTACCCATTATCACATGCATTCCAATAAGCTAAGACAAGAAAGCACAAGCATGCCCATGTTTTCTCTCTCTCCCACCTCCCTCCCGTACACTCTTTTAATGTCAACAGTATACTGGAGTTCCATTTTTCAAATTGTGCTATTGGACAAGCAGCTCAGAAATGAGGGACACAGTAACTCCTGTCCTTGAAACAAGGAGAACAGAAAGAAGAATTTGCTAAAATGCTACAAAGCTATGCTAAAATACATACACTGTGGTAGAAAGACGCTTCGGTTGAAATTTTAAATAATATATTCAGCTTAATAATATTGCACAGGATATAGGTCCTTTAGGGAAAAAAATGCCTGAGAGGCTCTTCCAGTTCTCTGAAGCTCTCTTGTGCTTCTAACTAGCTGCATTTTATTACAGAAATAATATTATATGGAGAAAAGACCCAGATTTTAAAATAAATTTCTACAAGTAAAGCATCAAAGCTTTCTGACCTCAGCAGCATCACTCCTGACTCCCTGCCCCACATTCTCCCCAGTGTGAAAGACACAAATGGGAAAGAAGGATAGCCAAGAACCTTTCCAGATTATGAAAAATTGTAGAGGGAAGCCCAGCTCATTCCATTTAATTAGCGTGAACAGGCCAGTGGGGTGGCCACAGCTGGTCATCATGAGATAAGCAGTGGTAGGGAAATTTTTTTTGGCAAGTAAATGAGTACTAGCAGGACCGGATTAGACTAGTAGCAAGAAAGTATAGATGATTCAGAGTATGTCAGTGAAGAAAAAATAACAGGATTACTAAGAAAGGTATGCAGAAAAAAAGCACCAGACCATCATGCTTGGAGGAACTTAAAAAAAAAAAGAAGGTCTACTTGCTTTAAAATTAATACTGTATAAGATCAATGACTTAGAATTTTCTAATGTATATAAAGCATTTTTTTCCACATATGCATATCTAAGACAGCCCCTATCACTTTACCTTTTCTATTTAAAGTGCATGCATTGCACATTATTACCACCTGATGGCTGAATAAGAAAATTGCAGGGCTTCATTTTTCATTTCAGGTAAATTGAGTAAGTTCACTTTGAAAGCCTTAGGTATGAAGAATAAATAGTGAAATGATAGCAAATATATCCTTTCACTTATCTACTAGCGCCTATTAAGAATTAATAACCCCTAAAACTTAGCTGTTCCATTAGAAAAGCATTAGATTAGCAAAAAAACAGCCTGTACACAACTTGAGTCACCTATACCAGTGGTCCTCCTACTTGAGCACACATAAGAACAACCTGTGGATCACCCTCAGAGATTTATTCAGTAGGTTCTGAATGAAGCTCAAGAATGCATTTTTAGCAGGGTTCCAGAAGACTGCTGATACGGCAGGTGTGGGACATACTTGAGAACCGCTGACTAAAACAAGCTAGGTCCACCTGTGATGGACTATCAGGTAAAAGGAGATGCATTTTGTGTCACAGGTGAAACCTACTCTCAATTCACAAGATCTCAGAACAAATGAAATAGAAAGCATGAATGAAATAAAATACATTTTTGTTGCTTTCAACAAATTCACCTGTATTTCTAGGCCTGGATTTCTATTTAACACCATTATTAGTCTATGTGATAACAACACAGGGTCGCAACGTATGAGTATTACGAATTAACTAACACATTTAAGGAAGCTGTATTTTACATATTCTCACTTGACTAAATATTCTCATGACAGCAAAATCTTTAGGCTATTCTCCCAGGCACGCATATAGTGCAAGCTCTCTCTACTCAGAACTCTAAACGTGGTGCTTCCTATGAAGCCAATTAACAGCACAGAGACAAGTACTATGGGCTCCTCTGATTACACTGAGATCAACTAAATGGATCTTCACTTGATTAATGAAAAATCTGGCTCGATTTTCTTCTGAAGTCATTTCTTTAAAAAATTAGACATTGTAATATACAACGTGCCTCCAAGGTATTATCATTATGCGGGTCGGGAGAGCGAAACAAATAGGAGAAAAGCTACCTTAAAAAAACAAAAACAACCTCACAAATCTTCATGTGTCTGCTTCAGTCTATGACACTACAGCTAATACTTCCCCCTCACGATGTTGCTCTACTTTTTTTTAACTGTTTCCTAAAGAACAAGTATTGCTTTTATTTTATTTATTTATTTTTTGAGATGGAGTGTCACTCTTGTTGCCCAGGCTGGAGTGCAATGGCACGATCTCGGCTCACCGTGACCTCCGCCTCCTGGGTTCAAGTGATTTTCCTGCCTCAGCCTCCTGAGTAGGTGGGATTACAGGCAAGGCCACCACACCCAGCTAATTTTGTATTTTTAGTAGAGATGGGGTTTCTCCATGTTGGTCAAGCTGGTCTTGAACTCCCAACCTCAGGTGATCTGCCCGCCTTGGCCTCCCAAAGTGCTGGGATTACAGGCATGAGCCACCGCGCCTGGCCAAGTATTGCTTTTATAATAGAAAACTATATCTGTATTTTATTTTTAAAATCCATAATCAAATCTACATTGCTGGCTTTAACTAAAAGATCTGGCAGAACAGCTCCATTACATTCAAAAGTTTTAATGAACATTTCAGTCTTCCCATTTCAGTTGGGTTAACAGTGGTATCAGAAATAAAATAAATTTTTAACATTCAAAATTTCATACTCTTACATATGCCCATACAGCACAGCATGAACCTGGAAAACAGCCTGAACAGCAATTACCAGTGTGGATGTAGTGTAAGCCTCCCTTGGAGAACTAGCTGCATACTGGTGCATTAAACTTCACTTTTTGACAAAAGATTGTTTATTAGTACTTTATAAGCAGGATGAGGGCTTTTATCATACAGTGGCTTGGAAATGAAGATTATAGCATCTATAAATTTATTACAAGCCATGAAACAGGCTTCAAACCTGCACCTTCGGGGTGGAAATGACTCAAGCACGCTCACTATACTCCACAATCTATTTTTATCCATGCATATTTATGAACAATTCCAGCAGAAAATTGCATTTTCTGGCCCACATATACCTTTGATATGTTCTAGAGGCAAGACTGCTACATGGAAAGACAGAATATTTCACAATCTGCTAGTCAGAGACAGGGAAAGACTGCCCAGAGCGGATGTCCTTACCAGTGACCTGGTCAACAAGAATACGAGAAGTAATAATGCGTCCATATTGTGAAAAAAGCTGTTCCAACTCCTTCTGGGTCATTGTTTTTGGAAGTCCGCTGACATACAAATTTGCATCTCTGATAGAAGCTGAACTTGGGCGAGCATAGGAAACCTGGAAAAGGAAAATAAAATTAAATGTACATGCACGCTCACTCACCTCCCTTTAGAAACTCAAAAACTGCCTCAGTAACTTTCCCACAAAGAGCATAGAACACTGAAGTTCATGCAAGTCAGGTACGTGCTAAATGCTTTATTCTTTTCTGGGAAAATTCTAGACAAATGGGTAGTAGTATTCCCATTCCCTCTCCCCTGGGTGGAGAGAGGAGAGTATCTGTAATATGCTGGACTAGCCTTCTGCGAGGGACAGAAATTTCACAATATACCCCATCCTCCAGATTATTACTAAAAAACGTCAATCGGTCTGGGATCAATTTGCTGAGGTATAGTGATATGATAACGACTGCCTGCTCATTTTAACACTTGTACCCACCTTTAATCCAGTTTTAATTCACTAAAATTTAAAGTTCTTTAAACAGACCAGTGGTGCATATAGCACAGTACTATTCACGATAATAGGTTGTCTTCTGTGGGGCCAACCCCCTAGAGCAGTGGTCCCCAACCTTTTTGGTACCAGGGACTGGTTTTGTGGAAGACAATTTTCCATGGAATGTGGTGGGGGATGCATTAGATTCTCATAAAAAGTGCACAATCTAGAGCCCTCACCTGTGCAGTTCAAAATAGGGTTTGTGCCCTGATGAGAATCCAGTGCCGCAGCTAATCTGACAGGAGGTGGAGCTGGGGCAGTAATGCTGGCTCACCTGCTGCTCACCTCTGGCTGTGTGGACCAGTTCCTAATAGGCCACGGACCAGTACCGGTCCATGGCCAGGGGTTGGGAACATCTGCCCTAGAATAGGGATTTAAGCCCAATCATTCTAAGCTTAAAGATTCCAGATTCAAGGAGACATTTTTTGTTTTCTAGCCTCTCCTATCTGTGTGGGTGGTAGTGCTATATTTATTAAAAAAATTCACCCTTATCATTGTCCATATCATTATCCACAAATTCCCAGAAATTTGAATGTGTGAACAAGCCCTTATTATCCTTTGTCTGTTGTTGTCTTCTCATCCACAGGTCTTTTTAACCTTGATTTTCAAAAGGTCTTAAGTCCCTATAACTAACTTTACCTGCTACTGAGAGTACTTTCAAAAGTTTCATGTCTTTTGAGATATGGTATACAAAATCCCACAAGGATGAAAGACAAAATAGGGTCTACATGTATTTGTTTATAATCATCATTCCTCATGTAAACTCCATGAGGGAAGAAATCTTATTGTTCTTGCTCATCACTGTATCCTCAATGACTAGTGAGTGCCTGACATGTGACAGATGCTAACGTATTTGGTGAGTAAAGCCCATCCAATAATACCCCATTGATCATGCAGATCCACAACGGCTTACTGAACCAGAACACTTAAGGGTCAGTTCAAGTCATCCGGATCTCCTGCCCCAATTGTAATTGATGGCTCTCTACCTATCACCTATCTTTGCCAACACTGAGTCTCATGAGCTATTCCTGATCACATTCCCTTTGGTTTAGCTGTAATATTCTGGACTAGCTTACTTTAAGGGACAGATATTTCACAGCATACCCCATCCTCCAGATTATTCCTAAAAATGGTCAATGGGTCTGGGGTTGATTTGCTGAGGTATAGTGATAACTACTGCCTGCTCATTTTATTACTGGTACCCACCTCTAATCCAGTTAAAAACAAACTTTCCCAATTTACACTAATATTGAAATAACTTTAGGTATGAAACACCAAACATTTTCCCCATAATTTGAATTGTGCCCACAGCTCTGCTGCCACTTTTCTTGGCTTTCCA
>NW_016825878.1:454930-460139 GCF_001698545.2 Rhinopithecus bieti
AAAATACAAGCCAATTTTATACTACTTTATAAAGACCTTGTTAACTTTCACACCCTTGCCCCAATGGTGTTACCATTTAATATTCCTCTTTATTCGAACAGTTTGCTCATCAACAAGTGAAAATATACCTGTTGTTCCAAAGGCTGTATTTGGAAGTTATATGAGCTCTGTCCTGTACAGAAACAAGGAATTTGGAATAGTGGTGGAGAGAACATACATAACTATTCATATAGTACTTTTTTTTCTCTCTATGCCTAAATACTTAAGAACAATGAAGATGGGGGAACTCAAATGTACGTGAAAAACAAGTGGCCAATTTCAAGTGATATAACTTAGATGGAATCAAATCTTGGGACTGCTATAAACTGATGAAACAAGGCCAATGAATTATATATGCATTCAGCAATATGAATCAATGAAAATCTCATTTCTTTTCTGTTGTAAGATTCTCAATTATCCAGAAAAGCTGAAACCCCACCAGTTAGGACCTGCATCCCTATCTAGGATTCTATGGCTTTATTTCGAGAGGAGGGAGCACTCAACGAGTCAGCTGTTACTCTGTTCCAGATCATGCGACTAAAGTACTCCCATTATGAAGAGCCACGTCCCATGGGCTCCAAGGCAGGCATCTACACATTCTCCAAGGAGGCTAACTTCCAACGACTGATGAAGCAAGCAGCAGCAGGAGACAGGCTCTGCATGAGATCAAGTGTCACAGGAGGCAGTGGAAATGTGGTTAAAGGTAATGGCTGATCAGTGTGCCTGGGCTCAAAACCAGGTTTAATTCATCACCAGTTCTGTGAACTTAGAACTAAGTTCTTCAAGCCTATTACCACAATTTTACCTTCTTTATATCGCTATTAGGAATAATTAAATAATTTATAATCCACATGAAAAGCTTCAGAATCTAAAAACCTATGTGACTACATTATAAATATTATTTACCTCTACATGCACCTGAAAATTTAGGTAAATATCCAGCCCATTAAAGTAGAGAGAAACCTGGGTCCATTATAGTGTTCTAGAACAATTTACTCATGCAGTGACATTCACCGCTTTGTACAATTCAGATGAGTGTAGGTGGTGTGTCTTAAAAGTCATCCTAAAATATATTTAGGAAAATGGGTTTATATTTAGTGCTTATATAAAGGCTTTGAAAACATACCTAGGTCAGTTATGTGATTTTTTTTTTCCCCAATGTCCACTCTTCAGTTTATATTGCATCTTTAGTTCCCAGTCACATTAAAAAGTCTCCAAGACAAACCTTCTCAAAAGAGTGTCTTTCAGTAACGTTGTCAAAGAACCATTTTCCACTACCAGAGGCAGGACAGGAGTGATTAGATTATATATAAACTTATGTTGGTAACAATGCTTAATGCTAAACTTACGTTTAGGGGATTATGAGACTTCACCATTTACAAGGCATTTTCACAAACTACAGTATTTTGTCTGTGCCTCACAACAACTCCATGAGGTAGGTAGCATACATTTTAGCATTTTGTAGCTGGGGAAACCAGCATAGACAAGGTAAATAACATATCTAAGGTTATACACAACTAGTGTTGAATTCTTGGGTCAAACTCTGATCTTTCTCATTCTGTGTCCTGGTCTCCTCATCCAGTTTTCCTTCCATAATACTATGGTAGATGAATGTTTCAGTTCACTTTTTCTAAGAGTTAGGAAAAAATTAAATGAATCTTGGCTGTTTCTTAAAGGCATACACAGAAAAACTGGCCGCGGACAGAAAACAGGATGTTGCTAAAATTAGTTATTTTATTCCACTTTGTATTATTATTATTATTATTATTATTATTATTACTATTATTTTGAGATGGAGTCTCGCTCTGTTGCTCAAGCTGGAGTGCAGTGGCATGATCTCGGCTCACTGTAACCCCTGCCTCCTGGGTTCAAGTGATTCTCCTGCCTCAGCCTTCCAAGTAGCTGGGATTACACGCATGCACCACCACACTGGGTTTTGTATTTTTAACGTAGACAGGGTCTCACCATGTTGGCCAGCCTGGTCTCGAAAGCCTGACCTCAGGTGACCCGCCCGCCTTGGCCTCCCAAAGTGCTGGGATTACAGGCATGAGCTACTATGCCAGGCTCCATTAATATTTTTAAGAGTAACTTTTTCTAAGAAAAGAGAAGTGGCCACTAATTAAGATTAACCAGACAAACTACATATCATCATTAGAATTTTTAAATTAATTTTTGTTACTTTCTAATCTCAGGAGTAAGCAATGCTATTTCCACTGACTTTCAGGAAATAAAGATGTAAGAAAGGGTAATTGCCTTCTCCTTCCTCCCAGACTAAGGCTCAAGATTCCACCCCATCCCTTTATTTACTGTTCTTGTAATTAAAACAGCTTCCCTTCCCTTCCACTATCAAGGATATCACTGTCATCAACATCCTCCCTTCCTGGAAAACACTTCTTCTTCCATCTCAAAAGATTATAAATAAAAAATGTATTTAGACCAAAGTGAGAAGAAGGCTGATAGTGGAATAAGGACTCACACTCTGGAGACTCAAATCAGTTACCAAACTAAATTTTGTATCTGACAGTTATCAGCAACCTTCTCCATTCTGAATTTTTTTTCCCCCTATGGATTTAGGTCTTGTACAGGTGCCTTCATACGCACCTAGAGAACCATGCAGGGGCTATCTTCAGAAAGTGTTCAAGTATCTTTTTGGTTCTACAAGACTAAATTCCTTTGAAGACCTAAAAGACGGTTCGCTTTAAATGACAAATTCTATATTAGAAAAGCTTAAATACAATGGACCTCTAGCATATGTCCTACTGAGGTGAAAATAGCCTCTTTCTCCACTGCAAGCTGTTCTCCATTCTACATTCGCTGGATTAATATATGGGTTTGGATTTTAAATTTTCACTGCCACTTAAACAGGTGAATACTTAATGCATGAGGAGCAAGGTTATGAAATGTCAAAACTACTAAGTGAAGGATCTAATTTAAGAGGCAGCCAGAGAGTCTGCAATTTAAATATTTAAAGATGATACAGGGAGTACAACACTGAACACCAATCTACTCCAAAGATAGCAATTTAAAACTCAGGTTTATTCTGGAATTTCTCACAACCCTACAAGTGATATAATAAACAAAGACAAGCAATACTGACATTATATGAGAGAAGGTGAGGGACAGGGAAGCAATAAGTACTTGCTACTACAGGTAAGTAAATAAATGGCCCACGGCTTCGCAAATTGTTCTTCACAAACAAGACTAGACTGGACAAAATAAAGATAGAAATCTATCTATCTAATTATGTCAAAATGGAACAGTTTGAAATATAGTGTATTCCTTGAAATTAAAAGCTCATTTCTTCATCAGCAGCTAAAACTAATTATTCATTAAGCATGCAAAGATGAGTAACACATGTACTAAGAGTGGGCTATCAAAACAAAAGTTAATCAAAATATACAAAGAAACAAAACCATCTTATGATTAGTACTTTATTAAATATACATAGTGATATTTAAAATCCCAGTGCATCACTTTCACAAGTCCCTCTACATGGTTTTGTCCAAACACACAACTGCTCTCGTTTCTCAGATTCATCAATGGAAAGATCAGTAACAGTGGACATTAATACCAACAGATTACAGTGATAAGGTCCATAAATGAACAAAGAAGTTCCCTCTTTTTTAAACTAAGAACACTTGAGAAGTCACCCACTGACAAGATCACCACCGAACAACTTTTATCACTTGTCAATTACTGACCCACGACTACAAACACTAAACCTGAAAATTAGACACTTGCTACTTCAGACTTTTTTCAAAAAGCTCCATTCAATCTCTCCAGCTGAAAGGTCACAGTTATGCCTATTTAAACGGAAAGTTAATTGCTGTTCATGATGGAGTCTTCATGGGACTATCTGAAAAATGACACTATAACTGAATAAAAGTTAGCTCTAGCTCTAAGTAAACAGTAGCAAAGGTCTTGTGACAGCATCATGGATATCTATATAGTTGGCTACATCGGACCCTCCGAATGAGCTCAGAAGCATAGTACGCATAAGAAGGGGATCTCTAACCACAACTCAGGCCAGAGACCTCAAAATTCACCCAGAATAAAGATGTGTACTTTGATCCGCTTCTAAATACAAAATCCTACCAGGAACAAGTCTCAAACACACATCAAGGCATACATGTATCACAGTCCAGTATTAAGTTTTCAATAAAGAAGGGCATATTTCATAATGGGTCGAAAATGACTAAGCCTAAGATAACAATAAGAAATTAAGTATTTGCTCCAGCAAAGTTGTTAGAGCTAAAAGAAACAATCACATCAAACAGGAAATTTTATAAAAGGTATTAAAGGTTAGGGCAGTTACCTTTAATGGATATTCCAAAATACAGGATTTAGGAAACTATCAGTGGAAAATACACACAGAACCTTAAGTTTTATTTTGACTGGATTTGTTGAATGTTTTAAGACTAAACAAATGCTTTAATTCAAGTGAGAAGTTCAGAGATACCATGGAATATATTTGATAATGTCATCCTCAACTTAAATTCCCTAAAGGGCTCCCTAAGACTTTCAGATAAATTTTAGAATTCTGACTCCTTTATGATTAGAGCACTGGCTACCGTTTCTACACAAGCATACAAAACCTTCAGTAGTTTTCCAAGCTTCCTGTTCTCACTTTTCTGTGTGAAAAATAAGCTGCTCTCCTTCCAATCAGCTAAATTTCAGTCATTTCAGACACCTCATGGGTACCACCTAGTCCCTAAAGTCAACACAGATCAGTCCTCTCCACTACAGTCTGAGTTAGGTGCCTCTTACCCATACCCACACTGCATTATATGCCTTGTTCTCTTAAATACCGACTCTCTTAACCCTGTCTTGTGACTGACTTAACCCCTCGAAATAAGAAACCTTGTCATCATCCTACTATGTACATTCTGGTACCTACCACACACTTATTGTAATGAAGATGATTTATAATCACATACTAAATCGAGAGTTTATTTTTGAAATATTGTTTAAAAGAAAGATGGCCAAATAGGAACAGCTCCAGTCTCCAACTCCCGGCGTGAGCGACACAGAAGACCAGTGATTTCTGCATTTTCAACTGAGGTACTGGGGTCATCTCACTAGGGAGTGCCAGACAATCAGCGCTGGTCAGCTGCTGCAGCCCGACCAGTGAGAGCTGAAGCAGGGTGAGGCATCGCCTCACCTGGGAAGC
>NW_016825878.1:462172-470043 GCF_001698545.2 Rhinopithecus bieti
TCACACCCTCGGGCCTATCATGGGGAGGGGGGAGGGGGGAGGGATTGCATTGGGAGTTATACATGATATAAATGATGAATTGATGGGTGCTGGCGAGTTAATGGGTGCAGCACAACAACATGGCACAAGTATACATATGTAACAAACCTGCACGTTATGCACATGTACCCTAGAACCTAAAGTATAATAAAAAATAATAAAAAAAGTGTTAAAAAATATATATATAAAGGTGAATTGCAAAAAAAAAAAGAAAAAAAGAAGCCACAATCTTTGTAATACACCAAACATTATAGGCAATGGTACTTTGTGTAGAGACTAAAATGAAAATTCTATTAAACCTTTCAAAAATGAAGTTTCACTTCTCAAATTGGGGATTCAAGTACCCAGAGGCAACACAATCTTCAACAAAATAATATGGTGCTGATAGAAGGGTGTGTAGGGCGGGAGTCTTAATTTTGGAGCAAAAAGAAAATACAGTAATCATTTGGTCCAATTTCTTTATATTTGGGAAAGAGGAAGACTGAGGCACAGAAAGGTAAAGTAACTTTTCCAAAGATACAAAGAAAAAGAATTGGGTGTAGGACTCAGGGGATCTTAGCTCTTCGTCACAGGATTTTCCGTTACACCATTAGCTGCAACATAGTCTTCAAAATCATAAAATTTTCCTGTGAAATGACAGTGACTAGGATGATAATCAGACATTTCCAAGGAGATTATCAGAAGAGCTATTCCAAGAAAGAACCCTAGCTTTGCTACAAAGAATATTTTCTTGTATACACGTAAGTAAATATAAAACACATCAAAATAACTGTCTTAGGACAGTTACTGTATTTCTTCTACTAGTAATGCCGGAGAATTATTTAGATGTTGGAGAAAAAATCTAATTATTTTGGGAGTTGGAAGAGAAAAATCAAACTAAGAATCCTGAGACCAGCATTTTCCACCAATTAAAATGTACCAACCTACAATAGCCAGAATCTTTTTGATAGTCAGTGTCTCTGCCCTTTTATAAAATTACAAACCATTTAACAGGAAAACAGAATGGCAACTGGTTGTTTACACTAGGAAGACTTCTCATTTTCACATAATTTTCAAGTTTTAATGCAACCTCATTAAATAAGTCAAGGCAGTTGATCTTAGCTTCAACTTAAAGATGAAGCTAGGAATAAATAAGTAATGTCATAAAAATAAGTAATCCTATGACATTGTTAAAGGCAATAATAAAACTACTGAATAGCCACAGAAAAATAAAAAGTGTTCTGGCTTTAAGATCTGTATCAAGCAACTAATCATAAACTAAGGACTTGACAACTTAGACCTCCATTTTCACACATCTTCAACAGCCTCTAACAAACTACACTGAGTGGGGTTTATTAAATGCTACCCAAACATATACATCCATGTGTATCAAAGAGGGTCCAAATAGGCTGCCCTGACAGGCATCTCGTTTTTATTAAAGTACAACTGGTAGATAACTTCTGCCCTTTTATTATTGTTGTTTCTCCTTGGTTCTAGTATGAAGTTGGTTCAACAAGGACATCTCATGCTAGTAAAGGCAAATGAGATATATGGTAAAAATATTCTTGAAATGCAACTTAGGCCACAAATACCTTACCATTTCTTAAATTTTTTACCTGCAGAGATACTTAACAGAAAATAAAACAATTGAGCAATAGTAGTGGATACAGCATCTGAGGTGGAGGCAGTGAAATCAAATTCACTACAGTAGTGGCAATAGACTAGCCATTCCAAGTCTAAGCAGGAACTTGTCAATCAAAATGCTCCACATTCCATTTCCAATCCTGTACATTTCACTTAGCCTTTTCAGACTCTAGAAGGTGATTACATTAAAGGAGTATTAAAAAATAGATGGGAGTTTTAGCTGTAACCACCAGAGTCTATTCCTACCCTCTCTGCATTAGAAAATTTTCAGTAGTGGTTAAGAATGCTAACTCCCTTACTTTTAACTTCAGAAATGAGCCTGCATTTATTTGGCCACATAATATTTATAAATATTAAGTAATGTGAATAGGCTGCAACTGAGGCAATCATGAATTAGCTTAGCACCAGGAAAAAAAATATATTATAAAAAGCAGAAGAGAATACACTATAACTGGTAAAGTTCTGGCCACTACACAGCATACTATGAACTAGTGGTTAGGATGGAATGTTTGGACCAGAACCCTCCAATGTTAAGGAGTAAAAATGGTATGGAGTCACACAGAGCTAGGTCCAGGTCTTGGCTCTGTCACTTACCAGTTAATCATTTCCTTAGATCTTCTATCTCTTTATTTGTAATTTGATGTTAATCACAGTACTTACCTCATGGAAACCTTACAAATATTAAATGGAACAATAACACGATTAGCACAGAGCTGGGGAACCATAATGTTTTAATCATAATATCATTTTATATACACACATAGGAAACAATTCAGATAATGATAGCTCCTAACATTTATTAAGTGTTTACCATGTGCCAGACACTGTTCTGGATATGTAACATATGTTAATTCAATTGTTCCTCCCAACAAGTCTATGCATTGGGTATTATCATCATCCCCAACTTATGGGACAAAAACTCAAGGAATACTATTATCTTTGAGGTCAGGAAAGATGACACAGAGGAGGAGACTTGGCACAGTAACAATGTATGCACTCTAACACCGAAACAGTGCAAAAATTACATATATAAATGAGGCTTCTTCCAAATCCATGATGATAATTATTAAAGTTAATTCTTGAATATTCCAAGTATTTTGTAAGATGACAGCAGATGAGCGTGCTGGGAAGCCTGCAGCCTGGATGGAGGGAACATAAGGAAGGAGCTGTCTTACTGACATACAGAGAACAAATATTCAACATCTTTAAATGGGCCAACAGTAAGGCCCCAAAATTTCATTTCTCCCATCAGGCTGTTACATATTAAACCTCCCATTACCTCAATTCTCTTTTGTACAGATCTATTGAACCTAAGCTAGTAAAGTAAATGAGAAATACTCTTTTGGATAGACAGTAGTAGAAATATAAATGAACCTCATGGAATAACTTCTATCTTCAGAAGAAAGTTATGTATATGTTTCTGCATGTGGAATGTGTTACAAGCTACCATGCAATTGGCCACCTGATGATTCAATATGATTTCCCAGTTTAAAAAAAATACTGAAGAGGCTACACTATCAAGTACCACTATAAAACTTTCACTTTCATTAAATATACTATGAATACATTCGAGAGACTAAAAGAAAAATCTCAGTACTCAGTAGTCAGTATTCAGATGGTTTTGAGCCTTCTTAAATATGGCCAGAGCACAAGACTGCCTCAAAGCTTCCTCCCAAGTTATAGTATTCCCATTCAAAGCTTTTATATTACTAGGTTTTATACTTCTAGAGGGTTGAAACTAGTTTTATATGATGCCTATCTCACATAGTCCCACCCACCAAGTAGGGACTCTAATACCTGTTGAATGTATATATTCCATGGCCTTGTAAAGGAGGGTTTTTCTTTTTCAAGGCGGAGTGTCGCTCTGTCGCCCAGGCTGGAGTGCAATGGCGTGATCTTGGCTCACTGCAAGCCCCACCTCCCGGGTTCACGCCATTCTCCTGCCTCAGCCTCCCAAGTAGCTGGGACCACAGGTGCCTGCCACCATACCCAGTTAATTTTTTTGTATTTCTAGTACAGATGGGGTTTCACGGTGTTAGCCAGAATGGTCTTGATCTCCTGACCTCATGGATCTGCCCGTCTCTGCCTCCCAAAGTGCTGGGATTACAGGCATGAGCCACTGTGCCCGGCCAGGTTTTTCTGAAGTACCTCTCAAGCAAGATGATTAGAAGTTGTGGCATTTGCCCAAGTAACTTGGGCTTTTGCTGCTTTATTGAAAACAATGCAGGCTAAATTGGCTTACAGAAAATCAGATGTACTCATCTAATTGTTAGAAACCCATTCTCCAGCAATGGCTTACGGATTCTTTCAAGATTCTGAAACTTGACCAAATGACATCTCCAACAGATGCCATACTATCAAGATAACCATGGCAACTTTATCTCCAAAAATATACTTAAGATATAATTTGTATAGTATCTGAATATCTAGTATGCCTAAGGCACTGTCAACAGATTAAAATGCTGAGCTAGAATGTTAAACTAAAGAAGGACTAGACACTGGCTGGCATAAATAAACTGCAGGTGTCTTAAAAACCAACCAGTACTGGTTGGTAATGTGAAAAAAGAAAAAAGGTTCTCATCAAGCAAATTTCAGTGAATTAAACATTCTAGGACTTTCATTCACTTCTTCATCCATAATCTGACAAAGAGAAGTACATGAAAAGGAGAAATGGATAAGAAGAGACGGGCAGGTGGACATTATGCAGAAAATCTCACATAAAGGGATACCTTTACTTAAGTATTTGTTTTTGTATGAAACCAAAAAGCTGTTAAGTCCTTTACATATCTTTCATTCAACCGCATCTTCAATGTATAGTGACACCTACCAAGAAGTTTTGAAAACACACCCAAAGTTAAAATGGCATTAAAACAAAACAAAACAAAACAAAAAACCTCCAAGAATTTCAACTTTTAATTTCACTTAAACTGTGACTTTTTCCATCTTTGAGCACATAGAGCAGGTCTTCACTGTCTCTTATAAGCAACAGACAGAAGTTTCCTCATATAGAGGTTATAAATAAAAACATTCTGTAAGTTGCTCTCCAAAGACAAAATCTCGTTGCCCTCAGAGAGCAGACCACCAAATAGAAGAAAAAGGTAATGTATAGTGAATAAATTTTTATCCACTTTATGAATTTATTTTATGGCCAAATAAAACTTTGTAAATGACAGGGGTAGAGGGCCATGTAGGCAGAGAATAATCCAAGGCAATGGAGAATTAGGCTTGCATATTGAATGATGAAGAGCCCAGCTGAGCCAGAATAAAGATTTCTGTAGGACACTGACAACACCAGAACAGTGAGTTGAGGGCAGAGTCTAGAGCCCTTGAATGTCTGGGCAAAACTTTCATGAGCAGAGGAGTAACAATCTAAATGTTCGTAAGTATTATCAGATAGAAATGTAAGGAACGAGAATATAGAGACAGTTTTCCATCATAACCCAGGTGAGGAGAACAGTCAAAATCAGTATGGTAGTGAAGTTAAATGTAAATGCCATCTACAGTTAAGTTTCTGTTTGTACTATAACTAGAAGAAAAACTGCTTTGCAACAATGTTCAGAAACCCAAGTCTTCTTTGACCTACTTATATATACAGTAATGAAAATATAATGATCATTTCCTCTGTGTGTACACTAAATACTGCTTAGAGAAACTTCATCTTGATATCATTTGTAAATACTTAAATGAGTCCCATAGGTCTCCACGGATCTTTGCAGAGCAAGGCAAATATGTTTCTATGAGCAAATTACTTGATCTACCCAAAATTCATTCCTATAGATTATCTTATAAATTAGGTCTTCACTAAAGGGTGATAAATGTAAAGTATAGGGCTAGGTTTAATCAAATTTTCCTGCCAATCATTTTTGTAGAAGGTTATTACTTGATAGAATAAGTATACTTTATGGTGTTCAGAGGTAAGCTTCTCCTAAAAGGTACACATCACGTGAAGGCCTCTGTGCTTTTGGATGAGACATTCCCTTATGTGTAATATATGTCTTCTTTCTCCACCCCATAAAACCTAGCTTGTAAAACACTATCACCTCTGAAATCATCGCAGAGGCCTCTAGACAGCAAGTGGCATATCCATTTTCATTGTATTTTGCGTTCACTCATCATATATCCAAATAACGGTCATATAAACTAAGTGCTGTCTCCTCTACGACACAATGACATCAAGGACAAGGCTACCTCGTCTTATTTTAATGCTGTTCCAACATTTAGCAAAGCTAACTAGCCCACACTAAGCACTCAAAATGTTTATAAAATATTTAAGTACAGATATTCCCTGTCCAACACTGTATAGCCAAGATTACATGGTCTCAGTAAAACAAAAAAACAACCTGCAATTAAATACTTTTCGAAGATTTTTACATTTGTTCATCCTGGCCCTTTGTTTTGTGGGCAAGGTGAGCATATGTCACATACATCTTTTAAAGCTACTGACCTTCCCTACAAACTTGGAGACAGGCCTATTAGTCTTGTACAGTTCCATATAATATAATAAAGTCCTAAGGGGAGGGAAGTCTTGAATATAAAATAACTGCTTCTACTAATTCTTTAATGTATTTAAAAAATATTAGTCCTCAAACACCCAGAGAGAAACTCCTAACAAATAATCTTCCTCTTAAAGGATGTTTTATTTCAACAATCCTCATTCAAACACCTGTTTTAAATTTAAAACACAATCTGCAAGCCGTATCTACATTACAAGTAAACCATACGCTATCCAAGATTTAGTGTTTTGGGCCCTGATTTGACCCAATTGTCAGGGATCTAAGGTATGTATAGAGGTATACATATACAAAAAAGTTAGGAAGCCAGCTCACTTTCTTTCAAGGGCAGCCTGTCTTTGGTAAGCCTCAATCAGTAGAAACTGTACCAGTTTTTAAAAAATTTAAAAAGCAGTAACAGCAAACACTGCAGATTGCTTATGGCATTTAACAGGCTGAGATGGAAATTTGTGTGAGGCACGTATGATAAAGGAGAAAGCAAGGAAAAAGAATAACAGAAATGTTATTAAAAGCCCTCCCCACAGAGCCAAAGGAAGTTTTACCTACACATATTTTGTGGAGCTAAGTTATACAACTATGAAAAATTTATTCAATACATAAGGGGATAACCCCTGAAACATTAGTGAGTGTTTTATGACTTTAAGTCTACCAAGATATTTCTCTCACAACATGATTAGACATTAGAGAATAACCACAGGGAAAGCTTTTTTTAAATGAACTGATTTGCAAGACTAATAGTCTCATTCAAAGACAATCCTTCATTCTTCAAGTATCTATTAGACACCTGAGCTGTTTATTTCCCCTAACAGCTTTAACAAAATATAATTATTGTATTCCTTAAACCCTTTGTGTGACAGTTTTGCAGATTTTAAAAGAAAGAGTTTTTAAGGAAAACATGGACAACCTTCACTGTACGCAATAAAGAGACCATATCATTGCCATCTATACAACACCTGCAGAAATTCAAAGACGGGCAGCAAGGAGGGGAACAACCACCTTTATCTTTGTTCTAAAACAAAGTGTTCTCCTGCAGAAGCACCTTGAGAATCCCATCCTGAGGTATTTAATTACACTGAATGATTTGGCACCAGGCCCTTTCCCTGGGTCTTGCTGATTGATAGCATCAATAACACTCACTGGCTGTAATTAAACCACCAAATAGTATCCCCTTTGCCACTTGGCAGATCAATATTCTTTAATACTCCAAAGAACAAAGTACAAAGGTGAGAGGGGTGTTTTTACCCCTCACCTTCACAGTTCATTTGACTTTGTGCACCAGGATATACTACAGACAATGCATATTTTACAATTCCCCCCAGACATTGCTTAATGAAGAACATGAAGAAAATCCTTGGTTTCTTATTCATTTTTGCAACTCGGAGCAGGGGGAAAACATTCTAAGCCTTTGGCAAAAGTATGCACTGCTTTCATGTAGCTTTGGGGCAACATTCAGTTTACAGGTCAAAAGGTTTCTAAATTAAGGTTGCATATAGCAAAAAATTTTTTCCTTAAAAAATTATAGCATAAAATGCGTGAAAGCTCTTATAACAGAGCCAATTCCCATTTACTGAGGCCCTGGCTAGAAAGTTCAAGTATCAAGACACTGGGTAGGGAAGGAAGAGGGGTTTGGTTGGCAGGCTATAAATGTAAGACAAATTTTTATTAAATTTTAAAAGCCTTTTTTTTTTTTTTTTTTTT
>NW_016825878.1:470272-503216 GCF_001698545.2 Rhinopithecus bieti
TTTTTTTTTTGAGACAGGAGTTTTGCTCTTGTTGCCCAGGTTGGAGTGCAATGGTACGATCTCAGCTTACTGCAACCTCTACCTCCCAGGTTGAAGCAATTCTCCTGCCTCAGCCTCCCCAGTAGCTGGGTTTACAGGCACCTGCCTTTGTATCTTAAGTAGAAACGTGGTTTCACTATGTTGGCCAGGCTGGTCTCAAACTCTTGACCTCAGGTGATCCACTTGCCTCAGCCTCCCAAAGTGCTGGGATTACAGGCGTGAGCCACCGCGCCCGGCTCAAAAGCTGCTTTCACAATCTAACATCCTGGATCACAGAACTTAACTCCCAATCTCTATGAGACACTCTTTTTTTTTTTTTTTTTTTTTTGAGACACAGTCTTGCTCTATTACCCAGACTAGGGTACAGTGGTGCGATCTCAGCTCACTGCAACCTCCACCTCCCAGGTTCAAATAATTCTCCCTGCCTCAGCCTCCGGAGTAGCTGGGATCACTGTCACCCGCCACCATGTTAGGCTAATTTTTGTACTTTTTAGTAGAGATGGGGTTTTGTCATGTTGGCCAAGCTGATCTTGAACTTCTGACCTCAGGTGGTCTGCCCACCTTGGCCTCCCAAAGTGCTGGGATTACAGGTATGAACCACTGTGCCCGGCCAAGACACCCATTTTAAATGGATGGGCCCTAAAGAACCATACTGAAAATTCTCCAAATACTCTCAGAAGCAAATAAATTATGCTAACATAATTGTAATGTTGAAGTATTTAATGACACACAAACGCTTTGAAAATGAGTAAATTGTGTGTGAGAGTATATATTATTTCTTAGGTAAATCCAGCACTATATTCATTAAAAACACATTAGTGAATCCCAGCCATTCAAGATAGCTTGATGTAACCTACAAATGAAAATCCTATTATTTACAAGTAGACTTGTTTTAAAATAAGCACCGCAGACCTACCCAAGTGCAAATCATTAAGATCCACTAAACAGTGCTTCTCAGGTCAAGCCACCACCCGCTTAAGAATCACCTGTGGTGGCTGCTGAAATACAATTTCCTCAGTCTCTCTCTGCAGATACTCAGATTCATTAAGTCTTGGTTGGGGTGTAGAAATCTGCATTTTTTATCAACCACCCCATCCCACTGATTCAGAAAAACATTAAAGTGTTGGCAGTCTCTTGTGTAAAGGCATTTGAAATAATCCTCAAACTATGGGCATATTAGGGTTTCCTAGATAGCTCATAACAATCACGGATGCCAAGCCCTTTTCCTTGCCATCCACTGATTGTTAGTTTATAAGTAAGACAAATGCCAGGTAGCCTGAAAGCAAAGCATTTAGGAATATAAACCACCTGCAAATGCAAAAATGCAGACGTAAAATAAAGCCCATGAAACTCATCCAAAGCTATTTCCAAGAACCCAGACTGGCTGGATGTGGCTCAACTGGGTTAGTCTCTTCAAAAAGGCCACTGTGCTTGATTCTATGAAGTTAGGAGCTTCTCTCAATGACTCTTTCTAGGAATATGAACAGGGTTATTTGGTTAAGGCAGGCACAAATTTCTAGATAGAAATTTAACAAAACCGGAAACTAAACTTTTTCTGAATTATCAGTTTCCAGGACTACATGCTTGTTCTATTTTTCCTTGTCCTTCCTGCAGCTCACCTGATCAAGAAACCAAGAACAGAACACAAATCCAAGACTTACACCTCTCCAAGTCCTATTGCAGCATTCAAAAGAGTTCCTCTCAGAAGGAAGGAGAGGAAGCAGACAAGTATCAGATTGCCTGTACTGTTTTCAAAATACAGATGACCCTGGAACAACATGGGTTTGAACTGTGTGGGTGTACTTAATATGGGATTTTAGACCAACCCCTCCCTCTTCCTCTGCCTACTCAACATAAAGATGACAAGGGTGAAGGTCTTTATGATGATCCACTTCCACTTAATGAACAGTAAATATATTTTGTCTACCTTATGATTCTCTTAACATTTTCTTTGCTCTAGCTTACTTTACATTGTAAGAACACAATATGTAATACATGTAACATACAAAATATGTGGTAATTGTTTATGTTATCAGTAAGGCTTCTAGTCAACAGTAGGCTACTAGTAGTTAGGTTTTTGAGGAGTCAAAAGTTAAGACTTTTTGCTATATGGGGGCTGTTACCCGTAGCCCCAGAACTGTTCAAGTGTCAACTGTACAGCCCTGTCTCATTGCCCAAAAGCAGCAGGTCGAGACACTTCTGGAAATAAAACATCCACAAGTAATTCTAATGTAGTACACGCAGCTGAGAATGCACACTAAAAGTAATGATAGGAAAGGCTGGCAGAAGTGAAAGTAAAAGAGAATGTACCATCCATGCTTTTTAAAAGAGTCTGTGCAAATTTAAAAAGAGACCAATGTTAATGCACATTTCTGTAACTTTTAAACTAGCATCTAAGACTTATATGAACCTACCAGAAAACATTCTTGAAAATGGGTAGCTGCCGAAAAAACAAATTCAGGAAGTTACTACTATAATAATTATTTCACTGTTCATTACAACTGAAATAACTGAATCAATGTTAACTCACTTATCTGCTAAGTATGACCTCCAAATCCAGTTTTCTCCTCAAACTGTATGTCTGGCTGTCTCAAGAGCTCACCCTGAAAGAGGGCAGAGTTCTTCACTCCTAGGCAAAGACAGTTCCACTCCCTGGCACTAAGAGATCTAGTCCAGAAAGTCTCAAGACAAAGACACTCAAAGGCCAAATTAAGGCCTCTATTAGTTGGTTTATTTAGAGTGGTATCTGAACAAAACAGTTAAACATCAATAATGTGAAATGGAAAGAAAGCAACAAAAGCTACGGCATCAGCCAACATGATACTGCATTTCTGATGCTGGTAGTGCTTATTAGCTATTTCATTTTGAACAAATCCCTTTAACCTGAGCTTTATTTCATCAAATGGATTAAGTATTTGCCTACCAGAGACTACTTCTCTTTCTGCATGAATTCAAAACAGTAAAAAGATAATAATCATATGAAATTTGTTTGAAAAGTAGATACAGCAAGGAATTAAGGGCTCTTTCTTGGGAAGTTAACACAATCATCTTAACTTTGCAAGCCAGCTATGTGGTAGAATAGACTGAAGCCAAACTGACCTAGCACCACTTTTCCCAGGTCATAAATGAAAGAAAAGCCCTACTCCACATTCCCCTTAAAAAGCAGTGGAGAAGTAAAGCAACAAGGGCTAGCAGTGTGATGTTCACGTAGAAAAGATTTTTGGCCATCCCGATCAGTTTCAATTTATCTTATCTCACCGTTACCTCAGAACTCAAACTCAAACAGATTTGAACATGTGGTTCAACTATTTTCAGTGTCTTCTATCATCATGCACATGGTTTGCTTGAATCTCTTCCTCAGCCTCATTATTATTAGAAAGCCAATTTTGCACTTAACATTCCAGACCTGTGAGCTGTTATAAGGGTCCTGCCTCAATGATTCAAATTTCTGATAGACAGTAAGTTTCAATGACACCCCCACCACGTGAACCCTTCAATTCCACACGTGCACACACACACAGACAGCAACAATTTCCTAAACCTATACAAGTTATTACTTCTGTGGCTTTCCCCCTGCCTTACACAGAAGCAACACTCACAAGGAGGCAGTTTCCAATGAAGGTCTTCATGAAACCTGAAATTCTCCATGCTGGTTACAGAAATGAAAGAGCCAGGGTTTTCTGGTATAGACCTCACTTAGCATAAGTTTAAGCATCTGCCATGAAGGGCTATGATACCCCTGTGGAGCATGCTTAGGTAACAAAATGATCCATCAATTCAAGTAAAGATGGGTTGAGACTCTTCCAGCATCACTACCCAGTGTGTGGCTGACAGGCAGGAAGTAAGCTGGGGACACTGTCACCAGGAACCCTGTTCCTCATCCTTCCCTCTTTGTGGGCTCTGCCTCTGCTCCAACAACTGTGAGAAAATCTAAAGGAAATCCATTGGAAGAATGCCTAGTTATTGCCCTTTGGGAATTCCAATTAACTCTCACTTTGGAGGTAGCTAGAAGGAACAGATGTAACACAAGCAGTCTGAGGACAGGACATTCAAGCTCTGGACCTTACTTGGGCTACCTACCCACATTCCCTAGATCACACTAGGTGAGTAAGAAATTTCTGGGTTTTTTGTATGAAAAAAATTAAAGCTGAAAAGAGAGCATTCTACAAAACACATGAAGGGCATTATACAAATAACAATAAAAAAGTCATCTGTCACTTCTCACTTCAAGTAAGGACTATGTAAATGTGAGTCAATATAGATAGAAGAATTTTATCTAAATGTATTGAAGAAGTGCTGATAATAGATGTAATATACTGTTAAAACTTGACATGTGGCTGTGGAAATTTCCAGAACACAAGTTAACAATGAAGTTAGGAAAACATGTACTCCGTCAGTCTGTATTCTTTAAAAGGCAAACGACGAGACCATCGTGGCTAATACGGTGAAACCCCGTCTCTACTAAAAAATACAAAAAACTAGCCGGGCGACGAGGCGGGCGCCTGTAGTCCCAGCTACTCGGGAGGCTGAGACAGGAGAATGGCGTGAACCCGGGAGGCGGAGCTTGCAGTGAGCTGAGAGCCGGCCACTGCACTCCAGCCTGGGCGGCAGAGCAAGACCCCGTCTCAAAAAAAAAAAAAAAGGCAAACGAACAATTTACTCAATGTTTCCATTTTTCCCCCCCCCTGGTATCTTTTTAATTTTTTTTTTTTTTTTTTTTTTTTTTGTCCAGATAAATGACAGTTATTAGGCTAACATCTCATAAATAGGTCAATTCATTTGAGGCCTGGCCTTCAAACTATTACTTCTAAATTTTCCAAAGCTGCTCAAGGTAAAAGGGAAATAATGGTATATATCCAAGTTTTTAAATGAGGGGTACTTTGTAGAAGATGATTTATAAATTTCTGCCCTTTGTACTATCACAGAAAATAACAAACTACACAAGCCAGAGAAACACTAGGGTGGGCTGAAATGCTCAGAAAGATGTGGCGTTTAAATACAAAGCAAATCTTCCTCTCCTAATAAATACTCAAAGTCAATCCCAACACTGCTCTGCTCAAAACCCTCCAGTGCCCCACCCTCACCTACAGAACAAAATATCAATGCCTTTACATGCGCACCCAGAACACACTTCTATAATCCGTAACTCAGGCTCATTCCCATATTCGCCTCCCATCCTGCTTTCTTTCCGGGCAAATTCTGTATGGTTCCCCTATCAACTGCTTTAAACCTTCCATGCCCTACAAAAGCCATGAACTCTCAGCATTATGACTATTAAAAGAGCCACTCATCTCAAACACAAAATTGTGCTGCAGGTATTTTAACAGAGGACCTACTGAGTAGCAGGCCCTTAGCATAGCTTTACTTACACTCCTGCCTGCATATTCCCTCTCCTTCTTTACAGGGGGGACTGGTTTACACAGCATCTAAGAATATTTCCTCCTGGTCAGTATTAACTTTTATAAAAGAATAAATTATAATGATAAAGAAAAACCACCCCACTCCCAATAATCCTGTTGCAAAAGGAGTTTGAACTAGAAACTCAAATCCCAATATAAAGTTTACAGTGGCTATTAAACTTTCAAGAGTGAAAGAGGAAGGCAGTTAAAATTATTCTCTCTTCAGGAGAGGGTGCTGCCTTTCATCAAATCATTCTATACAATAAACATGAATTCATTTAAAAAGTTACGTTTTTTCTTAATATGCAACTTGGCAGACCATCAAAAGCTTTTTTCCTCTCCTAAAAGGCAGGTAATGAACATTCTCAGTGATGAATAAATTATTTTAACGATATAAATGGAAACTTAAATGGTTAAAAGCTCTGTCCAAGATTATGCAGCCAGTTAAATCATTTTAGTAAGGTAATTTAGACAGGTTAAGACTTCAGAAATGTAGTTCTATATTCCTATGTTAAGGGTCAAGTTCATGCTAAACAGAAAAAAAAAGTATAAATATGACATTTACTAATGAGAAAAGGATAAACTAGTTAGAAAAGGTATAAATTTAACAAAAAGTTAATGGCAATACAGTAGCTTAGAATACAGGTTTCTTAGCTTTGCTTAATCACTCAAACTGAACACAACAAACAGATTATACCATTTATAATATTCTCATTTTTATAATAGAATTTTCCAAATGTGGTTAAATTGTGGTTTAATTATTTCAGTATAATAAATTTCATATGATTGTATACGAATTAATAACTTTCAAGCAAAGGTAAATTTTAGCGTGGTCTATAGCTGAGTGATCAAGGAAAATTAATCAAGACAAAATCGGGCAGTTTTCTACGGTAGTAGTTCCAGGCAGAATTTTTTTTTTTCTTTTGAGGGGTTAGAACCTACCAATAACAATAAAACATTCTATTCCCTGAGATAATAGCTCCTTCTCTCTAGATAAATCAACCCCAGTTTCAGGAAAAATAAAGCATCCTAGGCCCATCGTAGGGGAGGGAAAAGCTGAGAGAGATGCTGGGAGCCATGCATCCATTTCACTGTTATGTGATAATCATCCATCCAGAGTTCTTTATGCAGAGGAGGGAGGAAGTCTATACATATTCTCGGAAATGAATGACTTTAGCTTGCTAATCATGAATTTCAGTCTGACACTATTAACCTAACAAGTCAAAAGTATTAGCTTTAAGCCATAAAATTCCACATACTATTTAGATTTTTTCAATACTTAATACCCCTAAAATAAAATGAGTAGAGAAAGAGCATGAAGACTGAACACAGTAGGTACAACCACTCGCCTCATGTATAATTCACCAAAGGAAGGATTCCCATAGGGACCTGAAGGCTTTTGGTGAAAAACCTCTCTTCTCATCAGCATACAATTTGACACTTCCATGAGATTACTCCCCCACTCCCATGCCTGAACTGTACAATATTACCTTTTCACTACCCTCCCTAATGAGAATTTTAAAACATTTTTGTAATATTCACACTTTATTTACCATGTCAACACTGGGGGACAATGTGGGCAGGCTTAACCCAAAACAGCTGCCTCCCATGCAGTACAGGGATGATGTGATTTCACCAGCAAGGTATGCCTCTGGGACATCTCCTTAACCAGGGAAAAAAGTGACCCTTAGGACAAGAGAACTACTACCTTGAGACTTTAACCTGTATCTGCTACTACTTAAACAGCACCCTACTATGAGGTGAGTATGTTGTTTTCAATTTCTATGCCATGTTTTTTAAAAGCAAAGGCTGGTGAACCACGTTGAACTCTGAATGCTAAATGATCACCCAGCATGCTCAAGAAAAAATATTAATATTTTGGTTAACAGAATGAACCACAGGAGGATTATTAAGGTAAAATGCTAGAAGACAAACTGAACTTTGCACAAAAAACACCAAATGTATAGAGAACTGCCAAACATTTTTGGTGATTCCCAAGTGCTAGGCCTTAGACCTGCTGTCATAAATTACCTGGGAAGCATAATAAAAAACAGAACCTTGAATCTCTCTTGTGGACAGCGATCTAGCAGATCTAAAGTGGATCCCAGAAACTGCATTTCTAACCCACTTCTCTGGGGATTAAGATGCAACAAAAGTTTAGGAACAACTGCTATAGGTCCTCACAGAGCCTGAGGGACTTCACTCACCACGGAAATACTGAATATCTGTCATTTATTCAACACACCAACTACTGTACAAAACCCTACTGAGCTAATGCTATTAGGGAGCCCCAGGAGAAACTGCTACATAAACCACCTTTCACAGCACTTGATTCACTGTTTCAATATCCCAATAACCAGGAATTTTACCAAATGCATACTAAATGCTAAGAGTACACAAACACTTGTATGTACTAACCAATCTTCTATACCTTTCTAAAGTAAAGCACAGTGTCCTGGCAAGAGTTTTGATATAACGATCAGAAGACAAGGGTTTGTTTTGAGTCACAGCTCTGTCTTCAACTGCCTGGTCTTGGCTAAATTGTATGACCACCAAGATCTCCACTCTGACTGGGGAGAGAGAGCAGTGCTTAAGCCTAAATTACATATGGGTCCCCCTGTAATTCGAAAATGTCTGTGATTCCTCAAGGGTAAAGAATATAGACTTCAAAGAAGGCAGAACTCAGCAGGAGCTGGAATAACCTGGCAAGACAGAAGCTGAAGGACAGAATTCCTTTAGATGGGCTCCAAAACATGAGATGACCACAGTTAAACTAAATATGAGTGTGAAAGGGTATACCAGGAAGTAGGAGTTGCAAAAGAATACGCATAGACATTGGGAATAAGATCAGCTTACAAGTAAAGAGCCAGTCTGACTACAGTGGAGAACAGCAATAGCACTGGTGTCACTGCTACAAAGCTCAGCCAGATGACAGGGTAAAACAGGAGAGAAACACCATAGAGTTTTGAGTGAGCAGTAACATGAGTAAAGTGGTGCTTTGTAAGAAAGTGGTGCTGACAACCATCACCAGTATAGACTAGAGGAGGGAAAAAGACTTATTTATGGAATAGTATCCCAGGAAATAAAAAGGTTTAACTCAACTTCCAAAACATTCTTAAAGCTGGGAATACTAGAAAAACTTGGCTCAAGACATTGTACAGGAACACAGAATCTGCCTAATGGAAATAAGTAAACACAGAAAGAACAAACAGGCAAAGGGAATGCTATATACTTGGGGGAAATGGTTTGCTTTGCCTGTTAGACAAATCTGGGCCAAACTGAGGATACTAGCTGTTATCTGGTATTTTTACAGGAACCAAATAGGGGCAGGGAAAGTAGTAGCCTGCTATTTACCCATTACCCTGACCCACATCTCAGAAAATAAGAAATTGATGTCACAGTATAAAAGCCACAAGGCTTTACTGTCCTTTCTTCCACATATTCAGCCCAAGCAGCTGGGCCCTAAAGAGAAAAGGCTGGATTATGAACAGTAAGGAAGCAGCTGTCATCAACTGTCTCCTTGAAGGCCACAGGCATTTCTCCTATGGAGACCTATTTTCCCCTGCATTTCTCTCTTCTTTTGGATCTTAGTGCAGTGAGGATATATAGTAAAATAACTGACACATTAGAATGAAATAAGGGTAATTATTTCTGGAATGGAGAAAAGGATAGTTCCTGGGATAAGCCATCCTGACCATCTATTCCATTTTCTTCTCAACCACAACTCAGGACCTCAGAACTAGGACAAATTAGCAGCACCCCTGGAAATCAATATAAATTGAGGTAGAGAAACCTGCAAAAATCTGCTGTAGGATAGAGAGCACATGGTCTGAAGGTAACTGAACACTGGATGTCTTTTTAAAGAACACTTGTTACTTAATAGTACTAGTAAAAGATCTCTGACACAAATAAAAGTATGCAGAGAAATATAACCAGAAAAGTAGTTCAGACTGAAAAAACTTCAAAGCAAACTTAAGACTTTGTCTTAGACTTTATTGGAAATCTGATTTTTCCCTTCACATTTTGATAATATACAGTAACCAGTTCATTTTCTGATTGGTGAATCTTTTCATAGGACATTTTCTTGCTCAAGAAATATCTAGAATTCTTTGACCTCTCATACCCTAGTGTATTTGGGAACCACTATATACTTTCCTTTAGATAAGACAGGGGTGGTAGGCATTTTTCTTAAGGGCCAATAAATATAAAGAACGATATGTCAAAACCACTCAGGGCTAATAAATTACCTTAACTGGTAATTCTAAAAAAGCAACTTTAAAGCACAAAAATGACACTGCATTTCTAGATACTTGAAAAAAATGAGCAAAAATCTTTTAGACGAGTCTCTAAGCAAGATGGATACTACAGTCAGCACTGACTAACTTCCCCTTACTACTTCAGGCTATAGCCTGAGCTGGTTTCTTAAATCAAGGGTGGAAAATAGGTTCACACTTGAGTCAATTGATAGAGGTTGTCTGGAACACTATTTTGAAAAATATTTGGGAGCCACATCTAGCCTCCGTGAGAAAGAGTGCCATGATTGATTGGCAATGTCTGCACTGGGCAGGAGAGAGCAAATTGATGGTACATGTACTAAGAATTTGCTAGAGGCAACATCCCTCTTATTTTCTAAAGGAAAAGAAATCTATGCTGTGAATTGGATTAGCTCCCTCTCCAGAGAGAATCTACATAAGAATTTCAAAGATTCACAAAAGCGGCAAAATATCTACAAAATTATTCACTGTATGTCTTAAAAAGGAAAACAGAAAAAATAACCTGTGTCACGTAAGTTCCTCCAGTCTCCTCAAAGCAAGCTGAATTTGCTAGAACAAGCTACAACTCAAGCACCAAATCTAGCCTGCCACCTTTTTGTATAATCTATGAGCTAAGAATGGTTTTTACATTTTTTAACTTGGAAAAAATAAAAATATCTGTTAATACATAAACATCTTATCAATTTCAAGTTTCACTGCCCATAAATAAAGTTTTATTGGACCACGGCTGCATCCATTTGTTTATGTAGTGGCTATTACTGCTTTCAAACTGTAAAGGCAGAGTTGAGAACTTGTGACTGACTGCATGGCTTGCAAAACCTTGCTTGTTTACTACCCAGACCTTTAGAGAAGAACAAGTCTAAGGTTTCCCCAAGTTATAGGGCAAGTAATTCTCTATAAGGGAAGGAGATTTGATTCCATAGGCTTACCAAAATATTTATATAAGAGTTGTTGCTCTGTCCCTTTGCGAATACACGAATGATTATATATAGTATTCTTGAACAGTTTCCCCCATCATGCAACAAACACCAAAATTCCACTATGTCTCCCAGGTAACTGTTTATATGGGCCCACAAGGAAGAAAGGAAAAAACTACCAGTAAACCTTACTTTTTTAAAACTTCTGTTCTACAAGTAGATATAAAAATTTTTTTAACATACTTTTATTGTTTTGGTTTGAAGTCTCAGTCCATTCAAGGTGTTGATAGCTTTCTCTGCATCCTTGGGGTCAATGTAGTTCACAAAGCCATATCCCAAGCTCTGCCCTAATGAGAGGGAAGGGGAAAAAGGCATATATTAGTTCTAAACTGCTGACAAAGATCGACTTTCATTTTGGCATGTGGTCTTGTCATTAACACCAGCATATTTCCTCAACAGTAAAAGTAACTCTCTATTAATTCTAGAAATATACATGAAGTCTTTTTGTTTCCTGTCTACTACATTTGCAAGTTTTAGAACTCAGCAAGCAGTGCTGTTTAGGAAAAAAAAACACACACACACATCCCCAAAGAATTCCATCATACATGCCCTGCTTGAGCCAGAGTATACCAGCAGCAAGACAATGCTCAGCTCCAGAAACTGTGGGGATAAATCTCTGTGCTATGGAAAGGGCTTAACAGGCAATACCTTTTCAGCTTCGGTTTCCTTAGCCATAAAATGGGAAGACAGAAAACATCAACCAAGAATCTGTCAGTGTTCTGTAAATTGTACCCTGACACATTTACAGCCTTTACGAAGTACAATTATGTCGGAGCCTAAAATGGTGAAGAACCATGTGTGGGCGTGTATACGTGTAAGTTTATTTTAGAGGAGGATTTATCTTCAAATACACTCAATCAAATTTCTCCAAAGAGGGTTTTATGATCTAGATAAGAACAGGGAAACATGAACACAGAAGATTTACAGTGATGACACCAAAGACAATGAGAACATATAGGAAAAGAAGACATAGAACATAAACAAAAATAACAGGAGAAAAAAATTCTGGAGTAAAAGTTGCTTAAAAGTGTTTTGTTGTTGTTGCCACCCTCCTCCAATCATCTGAGCCCTCTCACTCCTGGCTAAGTGATGCCCTAAATCTCAGGAAATAGGAGCTATCAAAAGCAGCTGAATCAATGGAGTGCAAAGATAACTAAAGTCAATTGCAAAGGTCTCAATTTTTCAATGAAGAAAGTTTCTCCGTTTAAAACGGCAAGAAACATTATACAGGTGACAAATATGGGCATAAGAAGAGTTTGGTCTACAAAATTCAAAACAAACTAAATGATGATTTCCCAGATGCCCAAGGACAGTCCAAATGCTTTTACTAAGTTCTACTGTTGCATCAATTTCATAGGGAAGTGAGGTATTTGTTCTTGATGGGGCACCGTAAGTGCGAGTGGGTTTTTAGGACAGGTACTCTGGTTATCCTAATGTGGCTACTTGTTACTATGTAAACAAAAAGAGAAGGCTAAATATAGTGCCCAATATGAAAACTGGTGATTATATTTTGGGACCACAACCAGAATTTTGGATAATCACTGCTTGTACCCTCTTATCAAAATGTATTTTTTCCTGTCTGTTTTTTTTAAAGAGAAAGGAATAGAGAGCTAAAAACTAATTAGGTTAATTTTATCTCACACTAAAATTGAGAGGTTTTATTTTATAGTTCTAGTGAAGAGTCACATGTGAAGCCACTGTATTTTTAAGCATTCAGCTTTTCATTAATTCAACATTTATCATGTGTCTACTGCATGCATTGTGCCCCTCTTATGAAAGTATGTTGCAGTCCTATTGTCATTAAGTAGAATTAAATAGGCTGAATGTAACAAAATCTGCTCAAAGAACCAGCTTACAGTGGAAAGAAGACAGACTTCAATACTGGTTCTGGTGTTTACTGGCTCTCAGCTGTGTAACTTTGAAGAAGCTACTTAACACCTCTCTGAACCACAGCTTCCTTGTCTCTAAAATGAGGATAATTTCTACCCAACTAGGTTGCTGAAGCAATGATGAAAATACTTATTAATGATGAAAGTGGATCATCACCCTAGTCAAAAGATAACATGAGAAAAAAAAAAACATGCTTACTGTTAAAGATTTTAAGTGTATTCATTTAAAGTTAAATAAAAAAGATGCTACAAATATAACAGAAAAAGAAAAGGGCAATACAAACATATCATAGTTTTGTCACACTGCTATTCTATGACAAAATAAATCAATTATATCCGCATAGTCTAATTGCCCTTTCTACTGATAGATACTACTACTCCTGCATCTTAGCAGCTTCTAATTCCAGTGCATTCTCAACCTTGACTGCAATGGAATCATCTAGAAAGCTTTAAAACAAAACAGAACGAAAACACCCTGATCCCCAAATCCCACTTCCAAAGATATATATACACACACATACACACACACACATACATGTGTATACATGTATATGTATATGTATATGTATATGTATATGTATATGTATATGTATATGTATATGTATGTATATAAGATGAGATCTCACTACGTTGGCTGGGCCATGCTTGAACTCCCGGGCTCAAGCGATCCTCCCACCTTGGGCTCTGATTTTATCAGTCTGTCATGAAGCAGTGGTACTAGCTTTTTAAAACCCTGGTGACTAACGTACAGTCGCCATGTTGAGAAATCACTGCATTTAATGGTGAGAACCAAGGTGGGGCTACAACGGGGCTACTGGGAGGTCTAAGAAAGGTCTTGTAGGGATGACTGCCATTTCATAGCCGTGTTGTTTAGATACATATGGATGTGTTTCTTCTAAAATCTTCAAGTTACCTATTACTTCAAAGAAACAGTTTACTGGCCTCCTGAGGTCAGTCTGGGGCACAGGAGTGCCCACTGAGACTAGATCAGCGGGTAAAGTGAAAAACATGTCTTGCTTACTTCCTACTTAGCCGTTTCCCACTCTGGCCTCTGAACTCTTACTCTGGGCCTGTTGTAGGCACGCTAACGTTTGCTAAATGAAAGAATGAGAAACTTACTGATGTTATTTAACCAAAGGTATTATCATCACCACCACCACCACCAGAGGACCCAACCATCAGATGTGTCTTCCACATGACACCCTCAAGCAATCATGACTGGCTATAATGAGTCAAATATCTAATATCTGTTAAGTTGTTTATACTCAGAAATATGTATCCCCAAATGACTTTGCCTCCTTGTAAAAAGTTTCTTATTTGCCTAGTGGTATTATTAGGATAAGTGCCACTCAGAATATGTTTGAGGTAAGCAAAACTTTATTATTACCCTAAGCAAAATAATATGAAAGGGGGTATCTGCTATTAAAAGACTATATTTCTAAACCTACCGTCGTTGGTGTATTAAAATGTTGGCACTGTAACAAAAGGGAATTAGAACTTTAAATTACTTTACAGTGAAAATCTGTAGTCAAGGCAGCAAATATTTATTGAATGTTTAAAATATATTAAGGGCATCACAGATGATACCAAGATAGGCAAGCCTCCCCATTCTCACCTTTTAGCTACATGGTATTTTACTGTTTAATTGTAGCTTCACATTAACCATGTTCGGTATTCAGATTCTTCTCCTACAAGGTAGAAATGATATCTGAAGCTTGGCAAGGTCAATCAGCTTCTACAAATCAAAAAGGCAGGGAGGAAGTAGTAAAGTCAGGACTTAAAGTCAGGACTCTCAAATGCTGTGCTCTTCTCCACTCAATTAACAACTAGTTTATACCTGAACTGAGACTTCAGGCATATTACATATAAGCCCAGGACTAGTCTGTACCCAATATGCCTGAATAATAATGTAACCAGGCACTTCTGACACTTTTACCGCAAAAGATGCTTCTTGGCTGTTATCTCAAACGTCTGTACCTTTTGTACAAATACCACTTTTACTCTATATGAGTTTCTGTGCCGTTATTCATTCCTATGACAACATAAATTGCATCTTATTTATATAGTGCATATTTCTGGTTATAAGAGACCACACAGTTTTTAAAAATAAAATCAGTAGCAAAGCAAACATTAAAAAAAAAATACCTAACCTACCCCTTTCCCACTCTTGTACTCATCAGTAACAGTCATGGGCCACAATGGAAGGCTTGGAAACCAAGCAACATTTATCCTTATCATCCAAACCTATTTTTCAAGTCTCTCTGAATTTAGAATGTGCATACTGATAATCCCCAAACTAAGACTCATTTCTTTAAAAAATGTTTATAAAATGCTCCATTTAAATTCCAAGTATAACCATTATGGAAACCAACATGATTAAAAGACTATTCTGACCAAAATGACAAAGCTAAGGCTCTTCAAGAAAAAAAAAAAAAAAGTCTTTAAATGCCAAAAAATTTGCCTGGTAACTGAACATAAAGAATAGGGTCAACGCCATGTGTCCTCAGCTATTCTCAAAAGCTACCTGTGGTCACGTGTTCTTAAGAATTTTCGAACCATTAATCCAAATATTTTTTCTTTCGAGACAAGGTCTCTCTCTCTGTCGTCCAGGCTGGAGGGCAGTGGCACAATCTCGGCTCACTGCAAATTCTGCCTCCTGGGTTCAAGCAATTCTTCTGCTTCAGCTTCCCAAGTAGCTGGGATTACAGGTATGCATCACCACACTCAGCTACTTTTTGTATTTTTAGTAGACACAGGGTTTCGCCATGTAGGCCAGGCTGGTCTCAAACTTCTGGCTTCAACTGATCCACCAACCTCGGCCTCCCAATGTGCTGGGATTACAGGCGTGAGCCACCGTACCTGGCCCCAAGTCTTGATTCTAATTGCTTTGGTACAGATTCTAGAACTTTGCTATATTCTGTGCTGCACTATTGTGTATGAATGCCTTTTGTTTTACACCCTTCTTTTTAATCTAACATATATGCCACAGAAAAGAAATCCTTCTTCACAAGAGATAGAAAAATGGCTTATAAAATGCCCCTGACACAAGGAGAACAGTTATAAACAGGCTGGTAGAAATCATGGTCCAGGGATCTGTATCACAGAGCTGAAGCACTCCACAGGCCTCTGAAGAGGACCAAAGACTACTGAGAACAGGAGTCAGAGCAAGGAGAGGAAAACAGGAAGACAGCCCGTTTAGTGGCAGAGTGCTACTGTGGGAAACCCAGTAATCGCCAATTTATCCCAAACTGTGCGTAATTCAAAGCATCAGCCACTCCCCTGCCACCTACATTGCTTTTAATAACCTACTTTAATTAAAATTTTAATTGTGTATTTTAATTAGAAATACACAATCTTCTGGACCTGTTTCATTCAAAGGTCACTTTATTTAGTATTTTCTATTTTAAATTACTACCAATGTTCAGAAAATCAAATTACCCCTCAGGTTTAAAGGTAAAGGCAATAGACTACTGTCATTCTTGATTAAAAGATACATTAATTTTATCCAACCAATATGAAATGAGACCAAAATGAGAGCGGGCTCAACACAAAATTGTGGAAAATAAAATTTTGTATTAAAAAAAAAAAAAAAAAAAAAAAAAAAAAAAAAAAACAAGAGTCACCCTACAAATTTCTCATCTAAAATAAGCATTCAATAACTATGGGAATCATACTTTTTGCTAGGCCCTGAGAATTCAAAAGAGAGAAAGTTCTTTCTCATAAAGCCTATATTCTGACAAGGTGAGATACAAACACATTCTACAGGGTATTAGAAGAAAATAGAGCTAAGGAGAAAAAAGCAGCAGGGGATGAGAGCGGGGAGGGGAGGGGCAGGGCTGCTGTTCAAATACAATGGTCAGAGAGGGCCCCATTCTGCAGGTAACATTTGATCCAAGGCTTGAAGGAATTAGCTCAAGTCGGTAACAGTGAAGATGTGCAAGACTTACTCCATTCCAAGTTCTGCCATACATGCATCACATTCTGCCAGTTCACCATCTAAATCAGTCCTTTGTCTGCATTAGCATTGGTTCTGTATTATCCTGGCCCTGATTATTGCTACACTATCCTAATAGGACACCCCTTGCTTAGACTCCTGTTAATTCCAAAAACAGCCATCCTCCACCAAAATATTGTCCAGGAGAACTTCCTAAAACACAAATCTAACCATACTCTGGTTTCCAGTCACTGTCAGTTTTGTGTTCACTTCTACTTTTGCTCATCTTCCACCACTCCTACACATACACCCTAGGTCTGGAACACAGCTCTCCAACTAGCCAACTCCCATGTATCCTTTGAGACTCTCTGAAGTCATTTCCTGCCACAACTTGCCCCTTCCCCGATGCACACTGTTCAGTGTTCCTCCTGCCTAGTCCTCCCACAGCTTCTTATATTATCCCGTTATCTTGCTATGTATGCCTGGGGTTTTGGATGCTCCCTCACTAGACTGCTGAGCAAGGGCAAGCAGAACATAGTTCCTCACAAACAGGACCCTAAGACAGATCATTAAATGTTCTGTGAATGACTGAATGAACAACAAATGAACAGCAGCATCTGCCTTCCAGGAGCCTGTGGTTTAGGACAGAGTTGCCCTTATAAACATGTTCCTCATGTCCCTACATTGTACCAGATGGATTACAGAACATGTGGAGGCAAGATGCTGAAATGTTATAGTATTCTGCCTTCATAAGGAAGTCATAATGAGTTTTAAATAGTTCCTGTAAAATTGTTCATATGAAAAGTTTCCACAAATACCATTAAGATGAAGTCTCAATTTTAAAAAATGTCATCTAGAGTAATTTGATAGATTTACATAAATCTGTTTCACAAATCTGTAAGTATGAATTACGGGATGTCAGCATATAATTTTGTTGAAAGTACTTTTTCACTAATATAATTAAGTCTGCCGAGACTATTCATGTACAAGTCAAATAAAATGCAGAGTGAATTCTGTAAAAACCTGGTAGTTGAATCAACAATAAAAGGTGACTACACTGATTGATATATATCTATTATTTCATTTAGAGCAGTAGAAATGTTTTATGAAATAGAAGAATAAAAGCAGTGTGGGTCTTTTTCGAATCCCACAGTTAGCAGAAACAGGTCACTATGGTCCTCTCTGTCAAGCAAGACTTGCAACCTGAGGTTTAAAAATGCAATACTTTTAAAAGCAAAATGGAAAGATTCACTTTCTCCAAACACAGCCCTAATACAGCATAAAACTGCATGCCTTAACAACAACAACAACAACAAAAGCAAATAATTTGATTTGCAAAACAAGTTTTCATTACAAGGGGAGAAAATTTTTGTTTTTAATAAAGACCCTGTTCCTTCCTAATATCCTTCTCTCTCCTCCCTCAAACACACAATAAAGTTACAAATACGTTGTATTTCTTCCGATGGACTTACTGTTCTTGGGCACTCATTATGTGTGTCTGTTCAGACAGGCTGTGCACTGCAACTCTGGCACCAAAGCAACTTGCACCAGACTTTGCAAAGGAGCTTTCTTAATATCTCAGATTTGATACACAGCAAAATCATGTGGGTACCACAGAGCAGGGAAAAGGTTTGAGAGAATCTTAGAACATAGGGATGCAATTCTCTCTAGACACGTTTTTCTCCACATTTTAATTCCTGACTTAACCCGAGTCTCCTCAAATGTAGCATGCCAGATGCAGCAGGTCCTTCCATTTAAACACTCAAGTTAACATGGGTCAAGTTAAACAGGTCCCCCTTGTTGCCCTCTGATGAGTAAGATCAAATTGTGAGATGGAGGGCTGCTGAGATCCTGTTACTACAGTCCAAGTCAGCCTTCCTGAAAGCTGGGAGCATTTCTGCCAGCTTCCCAAAGGACATTACCAGGGATTATCACAAGGATGGAGAATTCAATCTAGACACTCACATAATACAGAAAACAGATGGCTCACTCGAAGACTCATCTTCTACCCAAATGCTAATAAAGCTGGCCTGAGACTGAAAGGCCCCAATGTTTCTAAATGATTTTCAGGACTTTACAGACACACGGAGCTAATATACAAGAGTTTAAATTATAACTTTTCTGCTGAAATCAAAGTTGTAAATAGTGATCGTTTGGTAAATATTACCTAGGCAGCCTAATTCTAGAGGGAGCAGTTAACGTCCTCAGCACCAGGGCATTTTCCCTTCAAGTTAATTTTCATAGCCGTTATCTGTCCCGATTATGCAACTGGTAGAGCTCTATTTTCCTATAGTTCCAGTTCCAGTAATTATGAATCTGCTGGCAATGCAGCATGACCCTGCTTAAGTTGGCGAAACTGTGGGTTCTTAATATATCACATTTTCAGACAACATTAAGAACTCCCACACAATTCAGTCTTAGACTATTGAGAACAGAAACAGCATATTAAATCCTCTAAATTCTTGCCAAGTATTACACCGGGTACACAAAGATGTCTTGCATCCAAGACCAGGAAGATTCGGAAAAATTATCTGCAGTAGAAAAATAAACCAATTCCTCTACAATACACAGGATGAGACTCTACCTGAAGGCAGGTTTTCCAGCTTGAAAGGAAGTGACTGAGATAGTGTAAGCTCACCACAATGAAAACAAAAGGCGGTTCTCATTACTTATTGATGTAGGTAGTTTCTCTAAAAGGTCAGCAGTTCTACCTTCAAACACTGAAGCTGCTACCAGGATAGAGCAAATGCCAAAATACCTTCAGATAGCCTGAAAGTCACACCCGACAGTTCAAAAAAGGCTAGAACATTAACAACTCTGGGCTGGTCCAATCTACTTTCAATTAAAGGTTTGGGTCTGCTTCAACTTTCTCATTTCTTTGTTAATTATAATTGACTCCATACAGATCCGCCACCCCCCCAACCCCCCCACACACAGAGTCTTATATTATCTGCTTTATCTTGTGTTTACTTAAAAGACAAAGGAGTTGTTCAATTAAGTATCATTTGGGATGAAGGCAAAAGAACTATATTCCTCAAAACAGTATTGTGGTAGAGGAAAACGTTAACTGGGGTAGTAAAAAGGGCATCTGCTGTTGCTTGTGCGACCAGCTGGTGTCAATCTTCACAAACATGCACTCTTGCTTGTGCCTGCACACACACACACACACACACACACCCCACTAAGCAGTACATCAAGAGGCAGTATGGCTTCTTAATGTATTTTTCTCTCTGTAAGAGATCATTTTTTAATTCAGATATGAGAAAAAAAAAATTAAAGGCCCTATGCACTATAATTAGATCAGCGCCTGTTTTAAAACTATGTCAGAGTCCTGCAAACCACCATGGAGAGCTCCCCATTTTATCAAGAACGGAAAACTATAAAATTAGACTCTACCAAACTCATCAAGTCCACGTGATAAAAAAATTCTTGTTAGAGATAAATTTTCTTCTTGAACACATTTTTCTTAAAAAAATCACTCTCTCACCCAAAAGTTAAAAGTTCACCAGTCCAAACCTTCCAGTATGAAAAGCAAGTCTGTTGGGGAAAATGCCCATTCCCACTGCCCCATAAATGCTATGTCTACCTGTCTGGAAGTCAACAGGACCACTGCCAAACTAAACTATCAAGCAACTATGAGCCTTACATTTCATATATCACATTTAATTCTCACCACAAGACTACATGTAAATACACCTGTATCCATTTTACAGACAAAGCTGGGGGTTCAAAGTCACTAATTCAACTTGCTCAAAGGCACACACAGCTAGCGCAAGGGAGCAGTTAGGTTTTCACACCACAATCAACCTTTCCAAACTCAGTCTTTCAAAAGTGTACACTTTACTGCCTTCGGCCATGTGTGGAAATTACTTTGTGGCAGAATCTTGTACATCCAAAGCTTACAACTTTCCAATCAGAATATTTATAATCTCCAAACACATCTGTATTTTTTCTTGTTCTTTGTCATGAAATAAATTGACTGGAACTTCAATTCTTTCTTAAGCCATCCAAGAGACTATGAAAGGAAAAAAAAAAAAAAAAAAAAAAAGACCTGAAAGAAAAGGAAGGACATCCTGCAGGTGCACAAACCACTTAAGCCCCCAAAACAAATCCATCATTACAAAACAGATAGATGAGAGGTATCTGCATTATAAAAAGATCCATTTAAAATGGGCCTTGATTTACATACTCCTTTTCCAAACTCAGAAAGCAGTTCTTATGGCTAAAGCCAAACATGTTTGCTACTGCCAAAACAGTCTCCCACACAAGACACTTCTCTCCTCAGCAGATTGCATTAAAATGCTTTCATACGCATAGCATGATTTCATAGCAGTGGAAAAAAGATGGGATCAATACCACATGGTCTCTGCCCTCTAAGATGCTCAAAAATTTTAAGCCCTACACAGTAAACAAGGGAGACACAGGCACCTAATGAACGTGAAATACATAAAGTGCATTGCAGGGGTTTCAGGCTTAACCAGGAGCAGCTTGAAAAAGAGAACTCTTTAGTGTGTTAAAACAGAAAAGATGAAATTCAGGTGTTTCCTGACAAACAAATTAAGGAAATAGGAACATGGAGAAGAACAAATTTGTAAAGAAGTGTAAACGAGACAGTCAGACCAAAGACGTACTACGCTGAACATAAGGCGTCTATGTAGAGGTAAGCAAGCTGACCCCCTCATCCTGGGAGTAAGGCTGGCCCATGTGAAGGTTTATAGCAAACTGTAGGATGCACCAAGCACTGAGGCACAATGAGGAAAGAGGCACACGAGGGACCCAGGGACAGTCACCTTAGTGGCCTGGTACAATCACTGAGCAGATGCAGATGTAGGACTGTAACTAGGGACACCTCGGTGTTAGAAATCACCTCCTTTTCTTTCTTCCCTCCCCTCTCACCTCTTCATTCGTTCCCTCTCTAGACACTCCCCTCAGGCAATCCATGCTTATCTACCACACTCTTAAGAAATCTCAGAGGCTAATCTTAAAACAAACCAGGAAGAGAGTCCCCACTGCAAAATCCTCATGATTAGGAGGAGTCATAATTAGTCCACCACCAACGAGCCAAAGTCAAGATAATGCCAATCAGACCCTCAGACACCCAAGAGAACCACTGAACAAGACACACAGTCTTCTGCATGTCTCCCATACCAAATTTCCCTTTGAAAGCTCTATGGTAAATTTTTAAACTGAAGATGGTACTTTAGAATGCTAGTCTACCATCTTCTCAGTTTGCTGGCTCCCATTAAAACTGCTTTTCCTTCCACCAATCCTTGCCTCCGGTGTTCTGGCTTTTAAGTGGCAAGCAGCTGAACCTGGGTTCGGTTACAGACCTTCTAGAGTAACAGCCAGGATTGAAATCTAGCAACTCCTTGCGTCCCAGGAGGATCCATATTTTCTTGGCATGGTAATGTCTTGCCTTTGTAAAAGTAACTAGAAGGCAAGAAACCCTTTGAACCATAATACCCAGAGATTAATACAACACACCAACTCAGCAGCCTTGCAAATATTCTTGCACTATAAAACTGAGATGGATAACCCCAATCACCAAAAAGCTACACCCAAGATGACTACATCAGGGAGGGCTTATGATTTCCTGAGACCTCCTTTACATAGCTGTAAAAACAAGTACCTGAAAACTCTTTCTGCCCACCCCCTCACCTGGCCCAGTTAAGCTGCTATTATGAGTGGACAAAGTATTAACGACTACCATAAGTGGGGAAAAACTACTGCAAGTGTTAACGAACCTTATTGTTAACTCTGAGCTGCAACTGCAAAATTACACACGCCTTGTGAATGCACGCACTTACCTATGTTCTTCACATATAATATGGTGACATCAAGTTAGAAAGGAGTGAGCAAGGGAGGGAAGCTGAGTCATTAAGAAGGGAATATTGGGTAGCATAACATGATCAGATGTTTCAATAAAGTAAAAACACATTTCACCTTATGGGTACTGATCATAAAGTATCTGCTATAAAGTGGTATGTACAACCCTTCCACCGGGGGGAAACTGTCCACTGTAATTCCTTTTATATCAAAAAGAAAGAGCAGAATTAAATTAGAGATTTTTTAGCAAAGACAAAGAAAGTAAATTTCCAAAGGACATCCATCGTCCCCAGTCGACACAAGGATTAAGTATAAATAAGATTTTCCTTCTCTTGGTACAGGACATGTTGCTTAGTTTATAGTTAATGAAGAGGTAGTTAATCAAGAGGGTATGAGGAACATTTTTCTTTCCTTCCTCTAAACTTAAAATAGTCACACACAGCACTGACTTTTATATGCTTAGGAAAAATCCCCAGACTGATGGTGTTTGGGTTGGTGGGGGTATAAATGCTGAGCATAAAGGAAACCTATTTAAATACTACAGACACAGCTTCAATAACCTCAAGAACACTCACTCTGAAGCAATAAAGAAAAGGAATCCCAATGGAACACAGTCCACAGAGAAAACTGAGCTGTATATGGTTAAAGTTGTAAAGGCTGTGGGTCAGATGGGAACCATGGCTACGAATTAAGTCAAAGAGGTACCCTGACAGAAATAAACATCAATTTTGCTTTTGCTCAGGGACAGCTTATGCTACAGCAAGCCACTCTGAGACCACGGGGCAACCTGCCCACCAATTAACAGATGGCTCCTAAAGAGAAGTACAAAATGGTGCAGCTCCCACAATCGCCACATTCATATCACACATGAGCATTTCTTCCCAAATCACCTCATTTAAAAGTTGAAGTGATTACCTATTGTAATCCTCCAAATTTAAAATTCATGGACACTTTGAGGAAGACTTTGCTAAAATGATTTTACCTAGACAATGCTTCATTGCCAAATGAGCAGAGCACAGAGGCTTGTCTTTTACCACTGACTTTAAAGTATATTAAAAACAAACTATCTAAATCATATACCCAGCAACTTAGTACACCTGACCATTGCTGCTAATTCTGGATAGGTCTTTCCTATGAAACAGGAAGATCCTAAACACAATTTTAACATATTACCATTTTATTATCTGAAGTACTCTTAAATGTATGTAACAGGGTAGAGGGTTAAAAAAATCTTGTTCAACAACACTTCAATTTTAATTCATCTTAAAAACTTTTAATGTGATGCTTTCTTTAATCTGCTGTGACTGAAGTTACTCAATTTGCTTATTCACATATCTGAGACCCACTCTTGGGGAAGGCGCTATGTTTTTATGGCACCAGATTAAACAATATGAAGGACCATCTGATGTGGGAAGTAACTTCTATACACAGAGCTTCTCAGCTATTTGGGCCACATTACATGCCCACTTGGCAAACACATTTTAAGATGAAGGCAAAGACAAGTAGATTAGAAGAATCCATCTTACTACCACAAAGGAGGCCCTAAGGCAAAGGAGGTTAGGAGTTTAAGGCCTCCAGCTAACTAGCCTTATGAATTTGAGATTGATATCTCATCTGTGGGAAAAGAAACTACACTAAAGGTACTCTCTGATGCTCGCCCCCACCTATGATTCCACCATCTCCACCTTAAGTTTTACAAATAGATTTTGATCTGCGTGTTAGAATCAGTCTTGTTAAAGAGCTTCCTACAATGTACAATGCCATACAAAATGTTAGGTATTCAATTACAAGTACACCACTCGAAGAAATGAGCGTTTCACGAAACAACTAGTTTTTCAGCTCATTCCAATATTGAATAGTCTATGCTGTGAAGAGTTTTCCTATTTTGTTGCTGAAAACTTCTTCCTTCCTATTTATAATGAAGGAACAAAATAGTTATATATTGTAAACTAATCTCCTTTATTTGGGGAAAAACTTGAAATATGTATGCTGCCAGATCACTTACTAGCCCCTATACCCAAATAGAATATAACCTATTAAGTGCTTATTCTAGTTATCCTAATTGACAACAACATTATTAAGGTATTCTACTTAGATTACTAAACTTATTTTTCTCAAGCAAGAGTTATTTTCTAGCAAGAAAACATATATATACTGAAATGGATCTTAACACAAAAGCCTACTATACTATTTTGGGCTTCTTTATCCTTCTTGTGCACCTCCTTCCAAAAAAAAAAAGTAATAATTAAATCTAATACTAAAGGAATTAGAACTTATTTGATCTCATTATTCCCTACAAAGCTAATTTGTTCCTTTATTTGTATTCTCTGTCATTGTAATCTAAGACTTAAAGAAAATGAAGCAAAAAATTATTTTAAAAACAAACAAACAACAACAACAACAACAACAGGCTGAACACAGTGGCTCCCAAATACCAGCACTTTCGTAGTCTGAGGCTGGAGGATCACTTAAGCTCAGGAGCTCAAGACTAGCCTAGGCAACAACAGGGAGAACCTGTCTCTACAAAATAAATAAATTATTGGGCATAATGGCACATGTCTGCGGTCTCAGCTACTCAGGAGGCTAAGGTGGGAAGATCACTTGAGCTTGGGAGGTTGAGGCTTCAGTGAACTGTGATCACACCACCACACTCCATCCTGGGCAGTGACAGAACAAGATTCTGTTTCAAGAAACAAAATACAAATCAAATAACCAGGAGCTATGGTAGATTTTTACAATCCCCAAAGTAGTATGTTTTCTGAATGCAGAATCTATAGCTATATTAAGATGTTATACAAAGATTTTCTGTGTAATCCTCTATAACCTGGTAGTATCTTGGCCGTGTCATTCCCTTGCCCTACCCACCACCACATTTTCACTTACAGCTACCTGAACAGATATCCCATTCAAATCCTTTAGGTGTACACAAATATCTTAACAGGCTGCAAAGAAGAACATAAAATTGACTAGATTCTTTTCTGAACAATTACATTTATGATTCACCATCAATGACTTACTTGCTGGGGAAAAAAACAAACTGTAAATAAAGGTAAAACAAGACCTGAATCTCTTCAAGGAGAACCAAAGACTGTCCAAAAACCTAATGATGACATTTATTTCTTATCCCATAGGACACAGAAATTTAATGCCTGTAAGCATACATACGTCCCTACATGGCTGGAAACCAAAAGGGTTTTAAAGAAATGACCACTAAAGAAGCAGAGGAGATAAATGCAAGTCATTCACAGGCAAATCTGTTTTTCCACAAGATATATGGCTCTCCTTAGTTACTAAAAGCAATGGGAGTCGACAAACATTACTGACCTCTAAAGATTAAAAGCTAGAGACGAAACATCCAAAAAGACCTGCTGTGTGAATGCTACTGCTGGTGGTCATTTCAGTCATTCTTCAGGTTATTCTTGCTCACACTCAGGGAGCAAAGTAGTGCCCAAGAAACATAATCATAAGGGGGAGGAAATCACAAGAGGTGACTTGGAAGGGAGGATCAGTATCTTCACTGTACCTACTATTTTGCATAATTAAATTCAAACTTTGCTTTCCCCCAACATTAACAATGTGACACAAATATGAGTAAATTGTTTGAAAGACACTGACAAGTGACTTTATTTACAAAATATGCATACATACGAGTACATACCTCTCAAAACAAACTCCTTTACCAATAGCTATGGTGAGTTCACAACAGGGGCTTCTAACCAATTACAAAAGTTATTCTCTTATAGTCAAATTGAGGCCAATAAAAATTAATAAGCTTACTTTTGAGTTGAAAACATTGATAGAAAAAGATAAAAAATATGAATTACATAAAAATTGTTTCAATGGAGTTCTAGATTGTACACTGACTGTAGCTAACTGGCACAAAGAAACACATTGGAAGAGTCACAGAGGGTTTTCAGAATGAGTAAGGGCTGGGAACCAGACTTCAAGGAGTTAAGTAGTAGGAAGTAAAACTACCCCCACCTCAGAACAGAGAGGTGAGTCATCACCACCATCTTATCCTTCTGTCACTTCCTTAAAACCCTGGGTCCTGAGAGAAAATGCCTAATTGACTTTACCAGAGTTGCTTACTGGCTGCTTGCCTATAGGAAGCCAGGCAGAGAGAGGACCAGCCCCACTGGCTTCCGGAATTAGCTTTTTCCCCATCGGCAATATACTAAGAGATTTCCCCAATACAGAAGGACCCTAATGAAATGAAAGACTGAGATAAGTTTGTCTTGGATCCATGAACATCCTTAGAAATCTTTCCATGCAAACTGAAAAAAAAAAAAAAAAAAATGCCTCTCTTTCTGTTCAAATAAATGATTGCATCACATATTAACCATCAAATGAAATCATCAACAAATTAGTGAACCAGACTATATTTCTACATCTTAGCTCAACAAAACAAGCACCAATTTAGAACATCTTGCATTCCACCTTCACAGTATGACAATTCCCTCCTTCTCTACCTCCCTTGAACCATGAGGTGCACCACAAGAAGTTCCACTAGCCGAGTACAGTAGTCCTCCACCCCGGACCTTATCTTTGGGGGTTACAAGACCCTCAGTGGATGACTGAAACCACAGATGGTACTGAATCCAATATAACATACACCACTTTTTTTCCGATCTGTTAATCAAGATGGATTCTAAGTGACTGAAGGACAGGGAACATGTACAGCCATGGATAATGTGGACAAAGGGATGATTCACATCTTGGGCAGGAAGGTGCAAAATTTCATCACGATACTCTGAAAGGTGAGCAACTCAAAACTTATGGATTGTTTATTTCTGGGATTTTCCATTTAATATTTTAACACCATGGTTGACGACAAGTAACTGAAACTGCAGAAAGCGAAACTGTTGATAATGGGAGGACTACTGTATTTCATGACATAGGTTCTCTTCAACAGTCACCACTTGAAATCAAGAACTTAACACTGGCTGATATTCTCCAGCACACCCAAAGCTCAAAGACTGCTGAAGTTAAGCTTGAGTCATCTTTAGTCAAGCCAAGACCTTACAGCTCCAGAGGTAGAAGACCTTCCTCATCTCAATCACAGGCTTTTGGAAACTCCCTACAAACATGAGTGCAAAGTAGGCAGTGGGGAGAAGTCCACACAAAGCTTGCATTAAGACTTTAACCACGAAGTATTCGCCTTTTTCATTATTTTAAACTCTTACAACCCAGGGAGGCTTTCTGTTAAGCCCCAACACAGGAAATTGCTATTCAGTTGTCAATAACCAACGTCTGAAAATAAATCCAGTCACTAAGTGTGGAATGATGTACTTGCAGCCAACATGCATTTGGCTGATGCCAACAGAGAAGGCAGGAGGCCAAGATATAAGACCTAAATTTTTTTTTTTTTTTTTAAAGGACTGTTCTACTCAGTAACAGAATCTGAAATAATGCAAAGGCAGAAATAGGCCACAAACCACCTGCCTCTAGCTTCAACATACATCAGCATCTGTCTCCCAAGGTTGCTTCAGAAAGATATTTAACACTTCTCTAACTACAGTAATTGTTCCAGTGGTCTAAAAAAAAAATGGCTCTGTCCTGTGGGTTTTTGGTTGGGTGGTTGACTGTTGTATTCATGGGGGGTTTATTTGAGGGGTAGGGGAAAGAGTACTAGGGAAGGGGAGGAAAAAATGGAAGAACTAAAACTACAGAAGAGAATTTCTAACTCTTCGCTCTTTGACTCTGATTGAGGAATAGCTTTCTGCCAAGATTTTCTTCAAGTGCTCAGCAGAGGATGAAGTCAGGTAACAAGAAGTCTGGGGATGTTGCACACTGTGTCCTGTGTCCCAAGACCCCACAGGGATGTTTGTCCCTGGATGCTCTGACTCTCTGGGAGAAAAGAGCAGAAAAGTATGAAGGCAGGGGAGACTTCCAGGGAGCAAAACTACCTGGGTTCTTCTTTCTGACCTACCGTACTTACACCACTGCCTCTTCCTCCAGGTGACTTGCCAGTAGATAGGGAGTGATATAGATTGAAGGCAATTTTCAAAAGAAGAAAATAAGCCTGAAATCAGGCTGAACAACTACAAAGGGGGTAAGATGAAGTCCCTGCAAGTAGTCAGCAATCTGGCAAAATATTGTACAAATTCAGTATTTTAATTGGATGTTTCTTTTATGGGGAATGTGGCATGAACTAAATTTGAAGACAGGCTATTTATTTCAGGGGGAGGGGTTAGTCGCTAAAGCCACTTAGGGGAAGGGAAATAAAATATACAGAAGAGTCTATAGCCCAAGGGGAAAAAAACTAGTATCTCCTGAGAACAATCATCATAGTTTACTTTCAAAATACTTTGGTACATCAAATGTTGTATGATTTCATTTATATGGGGTACCGAGAATAGGCAAATTCATAGAGACACAGAAAGTATAATGGTTACCAAAGGCTGGGAGCAAAGGAGGTGGGTGAGGAGTTACTGTTTAACGGTTACAGAGTTTCTATCTGGGATGATGACCACAAGGTTCTGGAAATGGATAATGGTGATGGCTGCATAATACTCTGAATGTGCTTAATGTCACTGAACTGTAAACTTGAAAAGGTTCAAATGATAAATTTTATATTTTGCCACAATAAAAACATTTCTTTTTAAAGTTTAGAATTAACCTGATGACATGTGTTCAACAGCCATTTAAGCTTTAATTCTGGGTCATCTAACATACTATCATTAATGCACAATCCAGGATTAGTTAGTATAATACAAGTAGGCTAAAATTCAAGTGACTAGTGTAAGCCTACGTATCATCCATACCTAAATCAACAATCAATTCTCTGCTGATTCACCTAATGGACGTCAAAATACGGTTTTGTTCTGTAAACCAGTTATTTGTTAATTAGTATAATGCGTGTTAGAAATGGGGTCTTACTGGTAAAATTAAAGGAATTCAAGACATGCAGATGGGTTAAATTACTTTAGAGACACTTCCCACCTTTGTGTAAACAGGGCACAAAAATCCAAGGTGGCATAATCCAAGGTGGTTATATCTTTACGGAAAGAACCCCTAAATATTAAATGGTCCCGGGTTTCAGTCTTTGTTTAAAGGTATTTCTTTTTGCATGATGCAAAGTGAGGGTGCAGAACACGACTTTTGGGATGTTGTCAGCCTTCGGTGAACATTTCATGTAAGGTGTGTTCAAAGCACTTAAAAGAGAACAGAGAAGTGGAACTTTACCAAGCTCTCAGAAAAGGCTTATCCATCACTTTGGTCCTGCTTGCTAGATAGAGGTATCTATGTGTGGTGGGATCTGGCCTGAGACCTTCTTTCATTATAACCTATAGAGCAACTAAGGTTCACCCCTCCTCCTTTGGTGCCTACTAACAACTACCCAAAATTATCTAAGAGCTGTTATTCACTATACTAACATAGGTCCATTTAATACATCCAGTGTCAAGCAGTCACTGGTCATGAACACAGTGGCCTCTGAGGGTTCTGTCTTAAAAAGGGGGAAAAAAAGAGACTCTTTAAAAGTCCGTTGTCCAGCTATAAAGGCCAGGAAAGAATATTAGACATCCTCCTTACTTTGATGGCTATGTCCAAATATACTGTTTTCTATAAACCTTCAGAGAACTAAAATATCAAATAGAGTAAGAAACTAATCCCAGAAGATTCCATATTCCACTTTTAAGTATCACATCAGGACTAGTTTTTAATGTTCTAGAGCTGGGGATATAACGGAATGTTATCATGCCTTTTTGCAAAGGCTCCCAATTTCCAGCACTTAAAAAATACATATATTAACATAAAACACAGTAATAAATCAGTATTAACAATTCTGTATTTTAATTCTACTGCAATATGTATAAAAGGGCTTACCCCTGTAAAAATAAAGGTCCACAAATAAAGAATATTAGAGTCTAAAAACAAACCTGGTATAACATTGTGAGATTTTAAGATCATTCTGCATGCACTGTCTGCACCATATACGGCAAAATCACTTGGCACCATGTTTAAAAAGAGCTCACCTAATACTCAGGTTCACAAAAGACAGAAAAGTCACAATTTTAGAGGTAGGATTTGGGAAGTCATTTAGGCGAGCCCTTGTCTACATGAGAAGATGCCGATTGATTTGATACACCATAATCAGTCTCTCATTTCTGTTCACAATGTTTGGATACATTTAAAGTAGAATAAGAGCAAACTACAATTCATTTAAGTGGAATGAAAAAAGCTCCCATGGCCTAGTACCAGGGTTAGAAAGAAGGATTCGTAAGACAGTACCCTTGGAGGCAACTCCTTAAGACTGGATTTAAAGCATTAAAATGTTAGGAAATAAAACTGTTCTCTCAGGCTCCAGTGACCTTGAAAACAGTGCAATGATCCTGATTTACCAGTTTACATGCAGCTATGCCTCCCTTAAACTTTACTTTAAAAGGAGGATTTGACTTTCTCAATATTAAGTTCAAAGGTCAAACAGGTTGTAAAGAGTCAAGGACACCACCAGATCTATCTACAAGGTAAAAAAAAAATTCAAGTCTATCATCCCTCACCAAGAAATGCAAATTTTTGTTGAGCTAGAGAGTTGGGGGGTGGTGGATAGAGGACTTGTACGCCATACACATTTTCCCTACAAAATCGAAGCAGTATGTACAAAACAGAGTTCCAACAAAAAGTACAATGATGAGAAAAGAACTCATTAAGAGCTAAAAATAAACTCTAATTCACAATATGCATAAGGATTTAACAAAAAAGGAAAACAAGATGTAAAATTGCATCTGCTAAGTTAACCTACCCTCATAGAAACTGCCCCCTCCCCCATACACACAAACTGAAATCTGTAAAGTCTGTGATGACTGAATGAAGCAATGCTTTAAATGTTTTCAATGACTATTTCAACAGAAAAGAAAACAAAGGGAATTCTTTTCCTCAGCCTTCTGATCTGCTAACACTGCAGGAACACTAGGTTTCTGAAGATCCCAAAACACAGGTTTCTGTACATCTAGACTTGAACATCTTATTGGATAAAATGAGAATATTTAGTATAGTATTTGCATTTTACATTAAAGGGATATTCATCTTAAGGAAGATGATGTCAATAAAAGTAAAAATAAGCCACAGCTTTTATCTAACCAATACTTCATGGCTCAATTTAACAACTTGCTGACCTTCGAAGCCCAGTAATAGTTCACCAGGAAGCTCACTTGAGAGTGCCTTCATATATTAAGTCAAGCTAATTCATTCTGAAACATTCACACAATACCACATAGAGCAATAATTCCACACTCCAGTGCTCTAATTCATAAAGGCTGGTGTAATATCATTAATCATCATTCTGGGCTCCCAAGTCTTGCCTTGTACTTTCTATTCTTACTTTGTTCCACCCCTGGAAAATCAATTATGTTGGTCAAATAACCTAGAAAGCAAAGAATGGAATATGAGCTCTGCATTCTTCCCACATCATGACAAACTCTAAAGAATTCTAGGACAACAGATCTACTTCAAGATGTTTTTCAAAAACTAGTTTATACCTATGGGGGGAAAAAAAGTCTGCAACAGTCATGCAACTCAATGGATATTAACTATTAACTGGTAAGAAGACGACAGGAAAGAGAGACAGTACAGTACCCGTGTGCTACGTACTTTATGAAAGAAACTGAAGTTTCATAAAGTTCACATAGGCCACGACACAAATTAAGTGGCTCAGCTGGAATTTGAACCCAAGTGTAACAATATTCTAAGCTAAAAGCTGTAAGATTACTTTCAGTAGGCTACCTTCCTAGCAGGAGGAAGCAAAAGTATTTTGATTCAAACTTAATCCCAAGAACTTATTCCTAAATAACAAACCTAGTGTGCATAGGGGTTTAGTAAATTCTACTACCCACTTAAGAAACCTTTTTTTGTTTTTTTGAGATAGAGTCTCACTCTGTCACCCAGGCTGGAGTGCAGTGGCTCACTGCAACCTCTGCCTCCCGAGTTGAAGCGATTCTCCTGCTTCAGCCTCCTTAGGAGCTGGGATTATAGGCACCCAGCACCACACCCAGCTAATTTTTTTTTTTTTTTTTTTTGAGGCGGAGTCTCATGCTCTGTCGCCCAGGCTGGAGTGCAGTGGCCGGATCTCAGCTCACTGCAAGCTCCGCCTCCCGGGTTTATGCCATTCTCCTGCCTCAGCCTCCCGAGTAGCTGCGACTACAGGCGCCCACCACCTCGCCCGGCTAGTTTTTTTTAGTAGAGACCGGGTTTCACCGTGTTAGCCAGGATGGTCTCGATCTCCTGACCTCGTGATCCGCCCTCCCAAAGTGCTGGGATTACAGGCTTGAGCCACCGCGCCCGGCCTAATTTTTGTATTTTTAGTAGAGACCGGGTTTCACCATGTTGGCCAGGCTGGCCTCGAACTCCTGATGTCAGATGATCTGCCCACCTCGGCCTCCCAAAGTACTGGGATTACAGGCATGAGCCACCACGCCCAGCCAAGGAATGCATTTTTTAAAATAGCACCAAAATAACAGTAAAAGAACACACAGACAAATTAGACTTCATCAAAATTAAGAACATTTTATTTGGAAGACTGAATGAAATAAGGTGAATGAAAAGACACAAAATAGAATATATACACACGTATTTATTTTCTGTTTTTTTTTTTTTTTTTTTTTTTTTT